>NC_134087.1:194329396-194632426 GCF_000715075.1 Nicotiana tabacum
AAAATGCAAACAGGATCCTAGAACATGATATATAATATGCACATGCAGATGGCAGAGTTCCTAAGGCATGATTTCTAAATATACAAAAGAGTTGCAGAATTATTAAGAAACGACTTCATGAGTAACAGTTTTTATTTATTCGTCCTAGAAGCAGGATTTCTAAGTGTTGGACACGAAGCATGGATTAACGAATAAGATGCTAAAGCAGGAAACATGAATCCTAAGAATATGATTTCTAATGCATTGTATGAGTCCTAAACATGATTTCTATTGCACAACTTGGAATATAAACCTAATAACATGTTTTCTACCCTTTAACTATAGCATGCATATTTCCCCATCCTTTTTCACTAACCACCCCAATATTTGTTTACAAATTATTACAGACCATATGATTGAATTACACAAGAAAAATGCAAAAATAAGAAGTTACAACCATAGGAAGCCTTATCCTGACTTCCTCTCTGAGTTATGTGATCAACTACCTCAAAAGCCAATATTGTTCCAAAGCCTTTCTCATATCTGGGTCTGTCAGAGTTCCCTAAGGACCTCGAGGGATCCCGGGTAGTGCTCACACCCAGATTGCATAACCAAGAATAAGTGCAGTGTGGAAGGTCCAGCTCTTATGTGTCCAGGTTCAGAGGGAGCTCAAGGGTCCCAAAGCAAGGCTCACATAAGAGAGGCAAAACCTAATGATATAAGAGTGCATGTGAGAGTGCTGGACATTGACTCAAAGGAGTTGAGTTGGAAGATAGTTTTAGAAACAACATGTTTGAAGTGAGTTTGTAAAATAGCAGAAGAATTACCTAATAAAATAGTTTTGGAAAGGGAAAGGGGTAGGAGCAATAACAACACACATAGAACAAGTTCAAAGAGAATTACATGCTTCAGCAATTACAAACAGGGGAGTAGGGGTTGGGGACATAGAGGACCCAAATCAGAAACACACAATTAGTCATAAATTAGGTACATTATAGACATGCTAGTTGAAGGACATAAACAGGAACAAGTAAATATGCTGATCACATTTGAACAAAGGAGGGCAGAATTTTAAGCATGCTGAGTAAAGCAATAAACAAATAGTACAACTCAACAGCATGAGCCATTAAGTTAGTGCAAAAAGAGACAAGGATTGACAAACAAGGGAACACATAGAGTTGAGTTTTAGAATTTAAATTAAAAACATACTAGTTGAAGGAGCAAAGTGCAGAAAAAGTAAAGTAATCAGAATTCCAAAGTCTAGCCTTGGCTTTCAATGGCTAGACAAGGCAATAGCACAAGTAGTAGAGAAAGAAAGAGAGTTTGAATGTGTAAGTGTGTGTTTTTGAACTCAGTTGTTTGTCCTTTTGAGAAGAGAGGGTAGGGTATTTATAGATTTGAAAACGAGTAGAAAATAAGGTAACAGGTAAAGTTTAGCACAAATATGGAAGTAATCACAATCAGAATCAATTAATACAAGTACCTCACTTTAATCAAGGAATTACTGCTTAACGAATACTAACAGGGATAATTAAGGAAAGAAAATCAATTTGAGGAAGATTGATTTCTGACCATATAAGGGATAGTAAGAATATAGAGTATACAATTGAGTCTAAGTACAGAATATACTTAATTGGGGAAGGGATTCAGCAGGGGTGAAACATCACAGCAAATAAAGGAAGGGAATCAATCAAATTAAACAAATGAGTAAAATTAAGGGTTTATAAGAAAACCCTTGCAATCAGTCCTAATTTGAGGAAATCAAGATCAATCAAGAAAGAATCATGATTCTGCACTTCGCCATATAAATAGAGAAGAATGAACAAGAGTATCAGACATGAAAGGCCAACCATATTGACAAAGGAAGAAACTAGATGAACACAAACATACAGCAGTAACAGGAGTAGGCTAGGACTCATCAGTAAGGGACCTACTTGAAGCATGGCAGTCAACAAATTCAAGTAGTCACATAGAACCAAAAATGAAGGAAACAATCTAACACATAGCAACAGTTAGAGAAGATCACACTAACACACCGAAATAAGTAAAGGAAGTCTTCAAAAGCTCACAGTAACAGGTGAGGAAAGTTTTAAGAAATTAGGGTTTTAACAAAGCTAAGTTATAAAAAGTAAGAACTCTGAATCAGTCAAGTTAAACAAAGAAAAGTATCTAAACTATCACGACCCCATACCTGAACTCGGTCGTAATGGCGCCTCTCATGAAGACAAGGCCAGCCAATCAAACCCTATTCACTTTTTAAACAGTCAAATAACATAAAATCAATCTAAAACATGATATAGAAATACTAAGTAGCGGATAATGTCAATAAAGTGCGGAAGTACAACCCAACATAGCCTTAACCGGGGTGTCACTAGTCATGAGCATCTATAAAATCTAATGTAAGTCTGAAAAGTCTACAACTAGTACAAAAGTCTGATATGAGATAGAAATGATAAAGAGGGAGAAACACGCGTCTGCGGATGTCAACCAGCTACCTCGTGAACTCCGAATGTCCGCCGAGAGCTCTCAACTTGCACTGGCAGGATCAGTAACTCCTGAATCTACACACAAGGGTGCAGGGAGTAAAATGAGTACTCCAACTCAGTGATTAACAAATGTAAATAACGACTGAAAGTAAGAAAACACGTAAGGAACAATGCATTCTATAATGAAGCAGTAAAACCATGTAAAAGCAGTAAGACAGTGAAAAGTCAAGTAAAATCCCCTTCCAACAAGTAAACAAGTAGTGGACAGGTAATTAAGGTAAAGTAAACATATAGAAGTTCACCCTTCGGGCACAGTATCAACAAATCCACCCCTCGGGCAACATTACAGAACTATACCAGCCACTGGGGCTCAATCTCACATCACAATGGGTACCCGCACTCATTGGGGGTTTGCAGGCTCCTGGAGGAGCCCCTTAAGGCCCAAGCACAATAACAAGCCATCTCGTGGCATAAAAACTAGGCCCTCGGCCTCATATCAATCAAGCCACCTTGTGGCACATATATCTCAGGCCCTCGGCCTCAAATCAATATCAGTGTTTCCTCACAACTAGGCCATCGGCCTTACTCAGTCAAAAATACTCACAAGCCCCTCGGGCAATAGTAAATAATGTTTATTAGCCCAAACATCATTAAAAATATCATTTTAGTCTTAAAACTGAGTAAACATGACTGAATATGAAAACCGTGAAAAATAACAGGACTGAGTTCAAGTGTAAAGTCAAAACAGTGAGGAAATATCAATAAAAATCCCCGAAAGTTTCAAATAGTTGGCACTAGGCCCAAATATGACACTCAGCCCAAATAATGATGATAGCAAATAGTTTTCATTCAAATACGCGGTAAAATCATCAATCAGGACGAACAAAGTAACAATCCCCAATAGTGCACGACCCCATGCTCGTCATCGAGCGTGTGCCTCACCTCAATATAGCACTACGATGTGCAATTCGGGGTTTTACACCCTTAGAACATCATTTACAATCATTACTCACCTCGAACCAGCTAAATCTCTAACTCACGACGCCTTTGCCCCTCGAATCGGCCTCCACACGCGTCGAATCTATGCAAAATCAGAACGAGTATGTCAACATATGCTTAGGGAACAAAGCCCAAGTGAAAACAATCAACAAAGGGTACAAATCCCGATATTACCAAAACCCGACCCCCGGGCCCACATTTGAAATTTGAAAATTTTCACATCAACGGATTTCTTATCTCCCCATGATTTCATACATGCCAAGAACATCAAATTCCATCCACAAATGACCCTTCAAATCCCAAATGTTTGGTCTCCAATTTCAAGCCCTAGTTCTTCAATTTTAGGCTTAGATTCTCTGATTTTCTAGGTACAATTCACATAATAATCGAGTTTTAAGCCCAAGAAACTTACCTACCAACAATTCCCCTTGAACCCCTTTTCAATCTCCTTCGAAAATCTCCAGAAATGGCCAACTATGGAGGAAATGAGCCACAAAATCGCGGACAAGACGAGTTAAAAACATTCTGCCCAGGCCTTAATTTCCTTCTTCGCGAACGCGGTCAAACCCTCGCGTTCGCGAAGCACAAACTTACTTTGACCAACTTTTCCTCTATGAGAACGCGATATGACCTTCGCAAACGCGATGCTTCCTCTACCTTACCCTTCGCGAACGCGCTCACCCTTCCGCGAACGCGATGAATACTTGACCTCGAGCTCATCTGACCCAAACTCCTTTACGTGATCGCGAAGACCTTCTCGCGAACGCAATGCACCACTTCCCAGCCCTCCATGAATGTGAATCCCTTCTCATGAATGCAAAGGCTTAATCCTTGACTTCCTCAACTACCTCTTCGCGAATGCGAAGGGTAAAATCTCTGCAACAACTGAACAAATTTTCTGCAATTTCCTAACTCCAAAAATGATCTGATTGACCACCCGAAACTCACCCGAGGCCCCCGGAACCTCAACCAAAGGCACCAACATATCCTAAAACCTTATTCAAACTTGTTCAAATCACCAAAACACCTCAAACAATATCAAATCACCCAAAACACATCGGATTTAAGCCAAACTTTCTAAAATCTTCTGAATTACGCTTTTGATCAAAAACCTAACCAAACCACGTCCGAATGACCTGAAATTTTGCACACATCCCAAATGACACAATGGAACTACTGTAACTATAGGAATTCCATTCCGACCCCTATATCAAAATCTCGCCTATCAACTGAAAATCGCCAACATATCAACTTTCCCAATTCAAGCCTAGAACTACTCCAACCCTCCAAAACTCATTCCGATAACACTCCTAAGACATAAATCACCTCCTGAAGCTAACTAAACCATCGGAACTCTCATCCGAGCCCTCTAACACATAAGTCAACATCTGGTTGACTTTTCCAACTCAAACATCCTTAAAAGAGACTAAGTGTCTCAAACCTTACCAAAATCATTCCGGACTCAATCCGACCAACCTGATACCATAAAACACGGATAACGAAGCATAAAGAAGCAAAAATGGGGGAAACGGAGTGGTAACTCATGAGACGACTGGCCGGGTCATCACATCCTCCCCAACTTAAACAAACGTTTGTTCGCAAACGAATCAAGAAACATACCTGAAGCCTCAAATAGGTGATGATATCTGCTCCGCATCTCCCCCTCAGTCTCCCAGGTAGCCTCCTCCACGGGCCGACCTCTCCGCTATACTTTCACTGAAGCTATATCCTTTGACCTCAACTTTCCAACCTGCCGACCCAAAATAGCTACGGGCTCCACATCATAAGTCAAATCATCATCCAACTGAACCGTGCTGAAATCCATAACATGAGACGGATCCCCAATATACTTCCGGAGCATAGACACATGAAATAACGAATGCACACTCGACAAGTTGGGTGGCAAAGCAAGCTCATAAGCCACCTCCCCAATCCTCTGAAGCACCTCAAAAGGCCCAATGAACCGAGGACTCAATTTCCCTTTCTTCCCAAACCTCATAACACCCTTCATGGGCGAAACCTTTAACAGAACCTTCTCGCCAACTATGTAGGACACATCTCAAACCTTCCTATCAGCATAAATCTTTTGCCTCGACTGCGTTGTACAAAGCCTCTCCTGAATCACCTTCACCTTTTCCAAAGCATCCTACACCAAGTCTGTCCCCAATAGCCTTGCCTCACCGGGCTCGAACCAACCAACTGAAGATCTACACCATCTCCCATACAAATCCTCATATGGAGCCATCTGAATACTCGATTGGTAGTTGTTGTTATAAGAAAACTCTGCAAGTGGTAGAAACTAATCTTATGATCCTCCGAAATCAATGAACAAGCACGCAACATGTCCTCCAATATTTGAATAGTACGCTCGGACTGCTCGTCCATCTGAGGATGAAAAGTTGTGCTCAACTCCACCTGAGTACCCAACTCTCTCTGCACGGCCCTCCAAAACTGCAAAGTAAACTGAGTACCTATATCTGAAATGATGGAAACTGGGATACCATGCAAGCGAACAATCTCTCGAATATCGATCCCTACCAACCTCTCTGAAGAATAGGTAGTACACACTGGAATGAAGTGTGCGGACTTGGTCATCCAATCCATAATCACCCAAATAGCATCGAACTTCCTCAAAGTCCATGGAATCCAACAACAAAGTCCATAGTGATCCTCTCCCACTTCCACTCAAGAATATCCATCTGCTGAAGTAAACCACCCGGTCTCTGATGCTCATATTTCACCTGCTGACAATTGAGACACCGAGCTACAAATCCCACAATATCTTTCATTATTCTTCTCCACCAATAGTGTTGCCTCAAATCCTGATACATCTTCGCGGCACCCGGATGAATGGAATACCGCGAGCTATGGGCCTCCTCCAGAATCCACTTGCGAAGCCCATCTACATTGGGCACGTAAATCCGGCATGCATCCTCAACACCCCATCATCTCCAATGGTCACATCTCTAGCATCATCATACTGAACTATGTCCTTAAGGACAAGCAAATGCGGATCATCATACTGGCGCTCTCTGATGCGATCATATAAGGAAGACTGAGAAACCACACAAGCCAATACCCGACTGGGCTCTGAAATATCTAACCTCACGAACCGATTGGCCAAGGCCTGAACATCAACCACAAGAGGTCTCTCCCCAACTAGAATATATGCCAAATGCCCTATACTTACTGCCTTTCGGCTCAAAGCATCGACCACCACATTGGCCTTTCCCGGATGGTACAATATAGTGATATCATAATCCTTAAGCAACTCCAACCATCTATGATGTCTCAAATTTAGATCCTTTTGCTTGTACAAATGCTGAAGATTGCGATGATCAGTGAACATCTCACAAGATACGCCATACAAGTAATACCTCCAAATATTCAACGCATGAACTATGGCAGCCAACTCGAAATCATGAACGGGGTAGTTCTTCTCATGGGGCTTCAATTGACGAGAAGCATAAGCAATAAATCTACCATCCTACATCAATACACAACCAATCCTAACTCTCGAAGCATCACAATACACAGTATATGAACCTACAGCTGATGGAAAAACCAACATTGGAGTTGTGGTCAAAGCTGTCTTGAGCATCTGAAAGCTCTCCTCACACTCGTCCGACCATACAAATGAAGCACCCTTCTGAGTCAACTTGGTCAAGGGCGATGCGATAGATGAGAATCCCTAAATAAACCCATGATAATAGCCTGCCAAATCGAGAAAGCTGCGAATCTATGTGGCTGAGGATGGTCTGGGCCAACTCTGAATCGCCTCTATCTTCTTCAGATCAACCTAAATGTCCTCGTTGGACACCACGTGCCCCAAGAAAGCCACTGAATTGACCCAAAACTCACACATAGAGAACTTTGCATAAAGCTTCTCCTCCCTCAATCTCTGCAACACGACTCTCAAATGTTCTGCGTGCTCCTCCTGACTACGCGAATACACCAGAATAGCATCAATGAAGACTATGACAAATGAATCAAGATAACACCGGAACACGTTGTTCATGAAATGCATGAACGCTACTGGGGTCAGTCCAAAAGACATCACCAAGAACTCATAATGGCCATACCTGGTCCTAAAAGCAGTCTTGAGAATATCCGAGTCCCTGATCTTCAGTTGGTGATAACCTGAACGAAGATCAATCTTGGAGAACACTCTCGCTCCCTGAAGCTGGTCAAATAAATATTCAATACGAGGCAAAGGATACTTGTTCTTAATTGTTACCTTGTTCAATTGCCTATAATCAATGCACATCCTCATTGTGTCATCCTTCTTCTTCACAAATAGAACCAGCACACCCAAGGTGACACACTAGGCTGAATGAACCCTTTATCAAGGAGTTCCTAAAGTTGTTCTTTTAATTCCTTTACTCCGCTGGTGCCATACGATACGGCGGAATAGAAATGGGTTGAGTGCCCGGCACCAGGTTAATACCAAAATCAATATCCCCAATCCGGGGGCATGCCCGGCAGGTCTATAGGAAACACATCGGGAAAATCCCTCACAAGTGGGACAGAATCAATACTGGGAGCCTCAGCTCCGACATCCCTCACAAATGCTAGATATGAAAGACAACCCTTTCCAACCATACGCTGGGCTTTCAAGAATGAGATCACTCTACTGGGAACATAATCAGTCACACCTCACCACTCAATCCGTGGCACACCCGGTATAGCCAATGTGACTGTCTTAGCGTGACAGTCTAGAATAGCACGACTTGGAGATAACCAATCCATGCCCAAAATAACAACAAAATCCACCATACTCATTAACAACAGATCCACTCGATTCTCCAGACCCCCAATAGTCACCACACACGATAGGTACACACGGTCTACAATAACAGTATCGCCTGCCGAGGAAGATACATGAACAGGTAAATCAAGAAACTCATAGTGTGTACCCAAATAACGAGAAAAGTATGATGACACATAAAAAGGTGGAACCAGGATCAAATAAAATAGAGGCATCTCTGTGGTAGACTGAAACAATACCTCTAATGATAGCATCTGAAGCAATAGCATCGGGTCTGACTAGGAGTGCATAGAAACGGGCCTGACTGCCCCCTGATCGACCACACCCTCTGGGGCGACCCCTGGCTGACTGACCTCTACCCCTAGCTGGTTGAGCGGGCGGGTGATGAAGCAACTGGTACTAAAGTCGATGACTGACCCCTCTGCTGGGATGAACTAGCAAAACCACGAGGACACTGCCTCCACATGTGAACCATCTCACCATACTCAAAACAACTCCTAAGTTCTGGAGAAGGGGACTGAAGGGAACCCCTTGCAACGGAGTGACTAGCAGATGCACTCGGCATAGAAGAGACTTGAGTTGATGGAGCACGAGATGAACTCTGAGCTGAAAGGGAACTGAGTGATGACTGGACCTGCTGATATCCATAATAACTATGACCCAAAGTTGCCCCACGATAACCTAGGCGATCTAACTGAGCAGGCCTAAATGAACGGTCTTTGTCGTGCTGAAACTGACCCCTCGAATGAGCACCACTATAGCTGCCAGATCCTCGAGGCCTCTTGGCCTCCCTCTCCTCTCACTCCTGGCAACGAACAGACTCAATCTCACAGGCAATATCCACAACCTCCTCGAAAGTAGCACCAGTCACCCTCTCCCTGGTCATGAGAATACGAAACTGATAAGTAAGACCATCAACAAACCTTCTGATCCTTGCTCTATCTGTCGGGACCAACCAGATAGTATGACGAGCCAACTTAGAGAACCTCAACTCATACTACGACACGGTCATCTCCCCTGACGCAACCACTCAAACTGCCTGCGCAGCTCCTCTCTACGAGACTGCGGCACATACTTCTCCAAAAGAGAACGGAGAACTGCTGCCAGGTAAGGGGTGCTGCACCAATAGGCCTACGCCTCTTAAAATCCTCCCACCAAGTGAAAGAAGCTCCTGCAAACTAATAAGTAGTGAAAGCAACCCCGCTGGTCTCCAGAATACCTGCTGTATGAAGCATCCTCTGACACTTGTCCAGAAAACTCTGGGCAACCTCGCCCTCTACACCACTGAATGACGGAGGTTGAAGTCTACCAAACCTCTCCAACCTATGTTGCTCTTCCTCCGGCATGGTAGGAACTACATAGTCCTAAGCAACTGCAACCGTCTAGGCTGGATGCGCCCCCGAGATTTGGAGTCCCTGCATGACCTGCTCAGGTGTGCGAGCGACGGGAGTCTAATTGCCTTCCTCGGCCTGAGTAGTAGCTACAGGTGTAGTGGCTGAAACCGCCTGAGCTAGGCCAGTGCAAACTGATAAGTTCTGAGCCAAGGTCTCTTGAAAACCCGGAATCACGATGGGCACAGCTGGTGCCTGAGCTGGTGCTATAGGAGCGTCCATAACTGGGCCATGATATTGAACTGGGGTAGCTGGTGGATCTACAGGTGCTGCCTTCGCTGCTCTACCTCTACCACGATCACGACCGCGTCCTCGGCCTCTGGTGGCCACAGCTGGTGGTACTGGGGGTCGTCCACCCTGACTAGTAGCGCATGTCCTCACCATCTGTGAGAGAATAGAATAATAGAAGTTTAGTACTCGGATCAACAAGTTCTCATGACAAGAATTTCAAGAATATGAAGTTTTTCCTAAAGGTTCTGTAGCCTCTCGAGGATATATACAAACATCTCCTTACCGATCCGCGAGACTCTACTAAATCTGCTCATGACTCGTGAGACCTATGTAACCTAGGCTCTGATACCAACTTGTCACGACCCCAAACCCAAACCCAGCCATGATGGCGTATCTCGTGAAGACAAGGCCAACCAATCAAACCCAATTCACTTTTTAAATAGTTAAATAACATAAAAGCAGTCTAAAATATGATATAGCAATACTAAGTAGCGGATAATGTCAATAAAGTATGGAAGTACAACCCAACACATCCCTAACCGGGGTGTCACTAGTCATGAGCATCTATAAAACATAATGCAAGTCTGAAAATTCTACAACTAGTACAAAAGTCTGATATGAGATAGAAATGATAAAGAGGGAGAAACACGGGTCTGCGGACATCAAACAACTACCTCGTGAAATACGAATGTCTGCCGGGAGCTCTCAACTAGCACTGGCAGGATCAATAATGCCTGAATCTGCACACAAGGGTGCAGGGAGTAAAGTGAGTACTCCAACTCAGTGAGTAACAAATGTAAATAACGACTGAAAGTAAGAAAACATGTAAGGCACAAGGCATTCTATAATGAAGCAGTAAAACCATTTAAAAGCAGTAACACAGTGAAAAGTCAAGTAAAATCCTCTTCCAACCAGTAAACAAGTAGTGGACAGGTAATTAAGGTAAAGTAAACAAATAGAAGTTTGCCCCTTGGGCACAGTATCAACAAATCCGCCCCTCGGGCAACATCTTAGAACAATCACAATGGGTACCCGTGCTCACTGGGGGTGTGCAAACTTCTAGAGGGGCCCCTTACATCCCAAGCGCAATAACAAGCCATCTCGTGGAATCAAAACTAGGACCTCGGCCTCATATCAATCAAGCCACCTCGTGGCATATATATCTCAGGCCCTCGGCCTCAAATTAGTATCAGTGTTTCCTTACAACTAGGCCCTCGGCCTTACTCAGTCAAAAATACTCACAAGCCCCTCGGGCAATAGTAAACAGTGTTTTTCAGCCCAAACATCCTTTAAAATATTATTTAAGACTTAAAATTGAGTAAACATGGCTGAGTATGAAAACAGTAAAAAATAACAGGACTAAGTTCAAGTGTAAAGTCAAAACAGTGAGTAAATATCAATAAAAATCCCTGAAGTGTTCAAATTGTTGGCACTAGGCCCAAATATGGTATTCAGCCCAAATAATGATGATAGAAAATAGTTTTCAATCAAATACGCGGTAAAATCATCAATCGGGACGGACCAAGTCACAATCCCCAATAGTGCTTGACCCCTACGCTGGTCATCGAGTGTGTCCTTACCTCAATATAGCACTACGATGTGCAATTCGGGGTTTCAAACCCTCAGAACATCATTTACAATCATTACTTACCTCGAACCGGCTAAATCTCTAGATTGCAACTCCTTTGCCCCTCGAACCGGCCTCCACGCGCATCGAATCTATCCAAAATCAGAAGAGTACGTCAACATATGCTAAGGGAACAAAGCCCAAGCGAAAACAATCAACAAAGGGCAAAAATCCTGAAATTACCATAACCCGACCCCTGGGCCCACGTCTCGAAATTCAAAAATTTCACATCAACATACTCCTTATCTCCCCACGAGTTCATACATACCAAGAACATCAAATTCCATCCACAAATGCCCTTCAAATCCCAAATGTTTGGTCTCCAATTCCAAGCCCTAGTTCTTCAATTTTAGGCTTAGATTCTATGATTTTCTAGGTGAAATTCACATAATAATCGAGTTTTTCCAAGAAACTTACCTACCAACGATTCCCCTTGAATCCCTCTTCAATCTCCTTCAAAAATCTCCCAAAATGGCCAACTATGGAGGAAATGAGCCCCAAAATCGCGGAAAAGACGAGTTAAAAACATTCTGCCCAGGCCTTAATTTCCTTCTTCGAGAACACGGTCAAACCCTCGCGTTCGCGAAGCACAAACTTACTTTGACCAACTTTTCCTCTATGTGAACGCGACATGACCATTGCGAATGCGATGCTTCCTCTACCTTACCCTTCGCGAACGCGCTCACCCTTCCGTGAACGCGATGAACATTTGACCTCGAACTCATCTGACCTAAATTACTCTACGCGATCGCGAAGACCTTCTCGCGAATGCGATGCACCACTTCCCAGCCCTCCACGAACGCGAAGGCTTAATCCTTGCCTTCCTTAACTACCTCTTCGCGAACGCGAGGCTCCACTCGCGAATGCGAAGTGCAAAATCTCTGCAACAGCTGAACAGATTTTCTGCAATTTCCCAACTCCAAAAATGATCCGATAGACCACCCGAAACTCAGCTGATGCCCCCGGAACCTCAACCAAAGGCACCAACATATCCTAAAACCTTATTCAAACTTTTTCCAATCACCAAAACACCTCAAACAACATCAAATCACCCAAAACACATCTGATTCAAGCCAAACTTTCTAAAATCTTTCGAATTACGCTTTTGATCAACAACCCAACCAAACCACACCCGAATGACCTGAAATTTTGCACACACATCCCAAATAACACAACGGAACTACTTCAAATCTCGGAATTCTATTCCGACCCCTATATCAAAATCTCGCCTATCAACTAGAAATTGCCAAAATATCAACTTCGCCAATTCAAGCCTAAAACTACTCCAACCCTCCAAAACACATTCCGATCACACTTCTAAGCCAAAAATCACCTCCCGAATCTAACCAAACCATTGGAACTTGCATCCGAGCCCTCTAATACATAAGTCAACATCCAGTTGACTTTTCCAACCCAAACTTCCTTAAAAGAGACTAAGTGTCTCAAACATTACCAAAATCATTCCGGACATGATACGAAAAACCCGATACCATAAAACACGGACAACGAAGCATAAAGAAGCAGAAATGGGAAAATGAAGCGGTAACCCATGAGACGACTGGTCGGGTCGTCACATAAACACAAGGAACTCAGTCGAAACAAGTACACAAAATAAAAGACGATTTCAGAACCCTGGATAAAACCAAAGATACTTAGGGTTTTAACACGATGAACTAGGTAAAAGAAAAACATGAACAAATCGTTTAAACATAGTAAAATCATAAAACAACACTAAAAATTGGAGAAGAGATCTTTTAAAAGAGGTTAAGAAAACCCTAATCGTTGAAAACGAAGAGTCATTTTGGCAAAATCGGAAAACCTTTAAGGAAAACACTTAAGAGGTTCATAACATACACATATCTAAGATAGACCTGAAAGAAAATCGGAAAGCCCTTTAAAGTTAGGGTTTCGGAGAACCCAGAAAAATGAGAAAGACTTCGAAAAGTTACCGATCTAGCCGGAAAAGCCATGGATCTGACTTGGACAGCCATGGATGGCCGGGAAAAGACCATAGATAGAAGTTGAGCAAAGACTGGACTAGATCTCTTTGAGATCTTTCCATGAAATTACGCAAACAGGCAACCAGGAGACATAGGAGACCGGTACACGTCTCAAACAGCCATGGGAGTCCATGGATTAGGTGAGAATCTAAGGGGATTAGGGTTAGTTTGGGTGGTGGCAGCTAGGGTTTGAGTGGGGTTGTAGAGAGAATTGGATAGGAAGGGGATTCAAGGGCAACGTGTTGGTGGAAATAAAGTAGGTTAATGGTTCGTTTTGGTTTAATTATGGAAGGGTGAATAGAGACTGTTGATCTAAATGATCAACAATCTAGATTAAACGGGGTAGGTGGGGATCCGGGTTTGGGTTGGGTTTAAAAAGTTTAGGGTCGGGTTTAAATCAAAATTGGTATGGGGAATTGGGGTCCGATTTGGGTTATAATTGAAATGCAAAAGGGGTTGTTATATAAATAGCCAGTTTTCCCTTTTTAATTTATAAAAAATGGTACACAGTTTTTGAAAAATAAATTAAAGTACTAAAATGATTTATAACACATAATTAACAATATAAAAATACAGGACTCAATTTTGTGAATATAAAACCTATTTAAACCTTAAAAGGCTAATATTGCAATTATGTACAATTTAGCTTTATAAATACTAAATAAAATTGTAAAAATATGTAAAAATTAATTTAGCCATATTTTGGCATAAGTATAAAAATCCAATAGATGAATTATCAAAATAATAATTTTAAAAATAATTATTGGGGATTTTATGGATAAAAAGGGAAAATAAATTAATTTAAAAACCTTTAAAATTATGAAAAAATAATAAAACACTTTAACATGCTTATATATGAATACATATGCTATTTTGAAGGTATTTCGCATATTGAAAAGTATATAGAGAGAAATTGGGTATCAACACCTTGTGGCCTATCCAAAACTCACCCGAGCCCTCGGGGCTCCAAACCAAACATGTACACCAACTTAAAAACTTCATACGGACTTGCTCGTGCATTCAAATCACCATAATAACACCAACAAATAATAATTTAGCATCAAAATCATAAAATCACTTAAGAACATCAAATTTTCTAATTTTCTCAAATAAGGTCCGAGTCACGTTATTTCAAGTCCGTTTCTTACCCAATTTTACAGGCTCGACTCAAATCATATATAAGACCTGTACCGAGCTATGGACCAAAAATATGGGCTCGATACCAATGGTTTCAAACATAAATTCTTTTCTTTATTTCATAATTAATTCAGCAAAATAATTTCTTTCAAAAATTCATTTCTCGGGCTTGGGGACCTCAGAATTCAATTCCGGGCATAAGACCAAGTCCCATATTTTCCTATGGACCCTCTGGGACCATCAAATTACGGATCCGGGTTCGTTTACCCAAAATATTGACCGAAGTCAATTTAAACTCATTTTAAAGACAAAATTCAGCATTTTTCACAGATTTTCACATAATGGCTTTCCGGCTATGCACCCAGACTGTGCATGCAAATTAAGGTGAGACAAAAAGAGGTTTTTAAGGCCTCGAAATGTAGAATTTATTTATAAAACAAGTGAAGACCTTTTGGGTCATCACACTTTCCCATCTTTCTTCGGAACTGGTACAATGTTGTCTAACCAAGTTGGGTACTCAACAACCCTGAGAACCTTGGCTTTGATCTGCTTAGTAACTTCCTCCTTGATTTTCAGACTCATGTTTGGTTTCAATTTTCTGAGTTTTTGCTTCATTGGCGGACACATGGGATTAGTAGGCAACTTGTGAGCCACTTTGGACGTGCTCAAACCAGTCATGTCATCATATGACCATGCAAAAATGTCCTCATATTCCTTTAGAAAATAGATGTATTCTTATTTCTCTATCGGTGATAAGTGAATGCTGATGTGAGTCTCCTTGACGGTCTCGGCATCCCCCAAATTTACTGCTTCAGTTTCATCCAGGTTGGACTTAGGCTTATTCTCAAAGTTTTCAACTTCCCTGACAACTTCCTCAGGTATCTCATTGGCGGTCTAGTTCTTGAGAACAGCTCCCTTCTCCACAGTCTGAATAGTGATAGTGAGGCCTTCTTCCTCCTCCTCCTCAATTATTGTATTGCAGTCCATGTCTCCATCCTCCAAAAATAGATTCCTCAGCCCAGCTAATGCTTCTTCTTCTGCAGTTCCCCATATTGTATCAGCTTGGTGAAAAGCTTGATCCAGATGTGGAACTGGTTGATCCAGAGGGTAATACGGTCCGTGTCATGGAGGCGACCAATCATTATACTCTTTCCATGTATACTGGTACCCAAACCTGAAGGTAGTACCATGACGCTTCAGTTGTATCGGCTTAGTAATACCCTGGAGATTCTTCCCAAGCCCTTTGTCGGGTTCATACCTAGATCATGCCAGTATGCTTTCTATTTTTCTACTCCACCATTTGTCTTTCTTGATGACATTGACACGTTCGATGTGATGATAGGTTTCCCCTCCTAACCTTCTTCTGTTTCCAATAACCGGGATGGTTTGACTGGTGTAAATAGGGTTACTCCCATATCCATGAATGATCACCTCCTGATGGTTCTATTCGAATTTCACAGCTTGATGTAGTGTGGAAGCCACAGCTCCGGCAGCATGTATCCATGGTCGTCCTAACAGAAGATTGTGTGAGGCTGATATGTCAAGCACCTAAAATTCGACATCGAACCAAGTTGGCCCCATTTGTAGACAAAGATTAATTTCCCCAATCGTGGCCCTTTGGGACCCATCGGAAGCTTTCACGTTCATTCTCCCTACCTGTATTGCATGGAAACCTTTGCCCAATCTTTTCAGAGCATCCAATGGACAGATATTGAGGCTTGAACCTCCATCAATCAAGACCCTGGGAATGAATTTGTGTTCAAATTGCACTATGATATGCAATGCTCGATTGTGATTCAACCTTTCAGGAGGTAGCTCATCCTCGTGGAAAATTATTTTATGACTTTCCAGCACCTGACCTACCATATTGGCCGTCTCTCCACAGGTGATATTGTTGGGTACATAAGCTTTACTCAAAACCTTCATCAAAGCATTCTTATGTGCTTCTGAATTCTGCAACAGTGATAGTATGGATATCTAAGTTTATTTGTTCAAATGATCAATGACGGAATATTCCATTTCTTGCACTTTCCTCCAAAGGTCATCTGGTCCTATTTCAATGACAGGCTTCTTGGTAGCAGCATCCTTACTTGGTCCTCCCAAGTGTTCAGGTGTATAGATTCTCCTGGTCTTGGTCATTCCTTGCACAGCATCGGATTCCTCCATCTTTGCCTTTCCTTTTTACCTAGCCTCAGCAATATAATCCCATGGTATTTCTTTTGAGTTGAAAGGAGGTGTGGTTGATATTGTCACCGTAAAAGGTATGTCCACTTCTAGTTCAAATGGAACAGGGGTGGCCGCAGGTAGAGCTACCTCTACATCAAATGGAACTGATGCAGCTACCTCAACTTCGATCAGTGACTGAGTTTGTACTACAATAGGAGTAAGTGTGATTGCAGGTTTAAAGTAATCACATTCTCGAATGAGCCCGATTGACCCCTCAGGATCCCATTCCTCATCCATTTCTATCACATATATCCCGCCACCCCTATGATCAGGGAGGGGGTTGTTGCGGATATTGGGCGCAGCTTCTTTCGCCTGTATAGTCTTGTTGTCAATCAGTGTTTGGATTTTATCTTTCAATGTTTGGCACTCGTCAATAGTGTGCCCTTTCATACCGGAATGGAATGCACATGTTTTGTTTGGGTTGACCCATTCAGATGGATTCTCTAATGCCACAACAGGAATAAAGGTGAATAACTAGTGGCTTTCAACCTTTCATATAGTTGGTCGATGGGTTCAAAAATGGCGGTGTACTGTCTGGGTGGCATACGGTCAAAATTGGGTCGTGTTCTTGGATAATTTTGGCGAGTTGGAGGTGATTGGAAATGAGATGGTTGGAAATTATAGGTATGATAGGCAGTGGTTGTTTGGGAATATCTGGGAGATGAAAGTTGATATGTGGGTGGTGGTGCTTGGTATATGGGTGGAGGTGTTTGATATGTGAGTGGAGGTGTTTGATATGTAAGTGGATATTTCGGGCCTTAAGCCACCATTACTGCCCCAACGTCTCTTTTGTTCGATATGTCGCCTGATTGTAATGCCTTATTTGTGGCCTGTAATGCTTCAAAGTTTGTCACCATCCCGCTCTTGATTCATTCTTTGATTCTTTCTCCGAGTTTTATGATATCAAAAAATTTATGATTTTCAATAACCATCAACCTTTTATAATATTTTGGATCCTGTGCTTTGACGAGGAACTTGTTCATCTGTTCCTCATCCAAAGATGGCCTAATCTTGGCTGCTTCTGACCTCCAACGAGTAGTGTACTCGCGGAAAGTTTCGGTGGGCTTATTCTTATGGTTCTGAATGTAGAAAAGATTTGGTACATTTTCTGTGTTGAACCTGAATCGATCCATGAAATTAGACACCATACTCACCTAGTTGGACCATTTCTTAGGATCCTGGCTGATGTACCAGGACAAAGCATCTCCCGTAAGACTTCTCACAAAGAGCTTCATCCGGATCTTTCATCCTTTCCGACCCCAACAAGCTTGACACAATAAGTCCTCAAATGAACCCTGGGATCACTTGTACCATCAAACATTTTGAACTTGGGAGGTTTGTAACCCTCTGGCAGTTCTACATCTGGTTGTATGCATAAATCTTCATAGTTCAAACCTTCTATTCCTTTGTCGCCTTTGACACCTTGAACTCGACTCATCAATTTCTTGAGTTCTTCAGCTATGTTTTTAATAAGCAAGTCCTTCTCGAAGGATTATGGTGTATAGGAGATTGGTTGGATAGAGTGAGGAACGGTTTCCACGTATATGGGGTTGTTGTGGTGAGTGCCAGGTGCCTGGGTGTAATGGTGGTCATTGGTTGAGTTTTGAGGATCGGGAATGGGTTGTGGTGTGCTCTGGGGAGTATGATAAGTGGCGATTGGTGGATACTAAATTGGTTGATGGTGATGTTGTGGCGAAGTTGGTATTGGTAAGGGATTGAGATTTTGGGGTGGGGTTGCATATTGATGTGGTGCATGAGGGTTTTGTGGATGTTGGTTTGGTGTGTTTTGGGGAGGTGTTGGGTTCTTTGTGTTTTGTTGGTTGATGTCGGGGACATTCAGGGTGAGGGATTTGCCAGGTTGCGGACCTGCTTAAGCTCTCCCTGTAGCTCCAATATCTTTTGTTCCAACCTCAGAACTAGATCATTTGGTGTCGGAGTACTCCAACCGTCTGAAGTTTCTGTGTTATCTGCATTACCACTTAAGTCGTCCATTTTTGTTTTTCCTTAGCCTTTTGTATTACTTGGAGGAGGAGGAGGGCCTCTAGATCTGGTGTGATACGCTGATGATGCCAGTATGAGTGAACCAACCTTGGGGATGGGAATAAAAAATAAAGAAAAAAAAGATAAACTAGTCAGTAAGGATTCTGAGATGTTTGTAATATTTAAACACATATTGCGGGAATGTAAATTTGCGTCCTAATTTGGGAGCCTCGTTGTACCCGAGGTAGGCATAGCAAAAAATAAATTTGGAGAGTTTTAGTGCCAATAATTGCCTCATTTCATTAATGTAAAATAAACGAACCAAAATGAGATTAAATAAGATAATGTCACTAATGTCACTTGGCCTTATTACATTTGAAAGTAAATAAAATAAATCTAATCTACTTGGTCCCAGAAGGAACCTCTCCAGACTGGATTCTCTTGTCGATCAACTCTCCCAGCTCGCGCAGGTTCAGCAGTAGGAATGCCCTTGCTAGATGCCCTCCTTCATTTCCCTCAGCGTCTTGGCAGTCAGTGACCCTTTTTCTCATCTTCCCTTCTAACTCCATTAAACTGTACTCCAGATATTCCAGCCTCTCGCTAGATTTAACAGCTCTTTCTTTCCACTCATTAATCATCTCCATGTTAGCCTTATGCAGCGCCATATGCTCAGCTTCAGACTCTCGAACCCTTTTCCGCAGCTTGTTATACTTCACCTCCGCTTCAGCGACCTCGTCTATGACCCTGTTTCCTAGCCCAGCCCTTGGCTCAAAGACCCTAACTATGTTTTCCTCTATCCACGAAGGGTAAAGGTACGAGTGGCCCGCATGATATCAGTCTGGATCGATAGTATATTTCTCCATAATAATATTCAGGGTCTATATGTGTTGTGCTTCATTCTTATACGGGGTGGCGTCACCCCTAAAATTGGCTCTAAAGTGACACATATTAGCGACATGTGGTATGATCTGTCTCCTGCCTGCTTGTCTTCTAACCCTGAGAGGAGCGTATGGGTATATGCCCCTCAACCCAATCAACACCAAGTGTGGAAAATCTCTGGATCTGATGATGAACTCATCGGTAGGGAACCACTTGAACATCTACTAAACTTGATCCTTGATCAAATTTTCGAAAAGCTATACACATCCCACAACATCCTCTAGCTGAGCAAACATGTCTGGAATATAGTTCATTCTTTTGGGATGATGGAAGGCTATGTGATCATTCCACGGCCTTCGCGGAAATTCTTGATTGTATTGTCCCTTTTGGAGATGTTCCAACAACCAGACCTATAGCAGCAAGTTGCAACCCTCGAAGAACCTGAACCCCTTATGACATCACTCTAAAGCCTGGTACATGTCTGCAACGATCATAGGGACGATAGTGTATGTCTCCCCCTTGATCCTGTCTATCATTGGTCACCATGGCCAGCCTAGTATGGATTCTATCCCTTTGGATTGGAAATACCAGCATGCCCACGAAATACATGATAAACACGAAGACCCTATGATGAATCCAACCTAAAGAAGTGATTGAGAACTCATCATCAAAAATACGGTAAGAGCTGTTGTGGTTGTATCTTTCATAAAGGAAATCAAAAAGGTATGTAGGAGTCCTTTAGGCATTTCAAGTTATCATTCTTCTCCAGCCCCATCTTCTTCAGAAATCCCTTAGCAGTGCAATTTTCAGGTGCTAACAGATTAGGGCTATCCCAAGGCAACCTACCAAATCCTTCTATTTCTTCTAGAAGGGAAGTTATTTCTATGTTCCCAAAACGGAACACAACCCTTTCCTTGTCCCAAAACATAGTTTCAACCTCGATCAACATTTTGTTGGGATGAAGGTCCAATAGAGAAGGCAAGTTTCCTAAGACTCGTTTCACATGGTTTTGGTCAAATTAAGGAAGATCCATCCACCAATCTAGCAAGAGTGAGGGTATGCTACCAACCACCGAATCTGGGGACTTCGTGCCTCAATTTCTGCAAAGCAAAGAGAGTTAGGCCCTTCCCCCTCCAGGTTCATCTATTTATACAGTAATGATTAGCATATTGGAACTTTATTTCTCCAAATTAATGCACATAATCGTGGTTACGTCCGTTGGGATTATGAAAAACCTGATGGACTTTTGGACAAGGCTCGTCTTAAAGGGTTATTATGCGGTTAACATATTAACCCAGCTAGGTTTGACTATGATGCATGTACAACTTAATAAGATTAAGACTGCTATAGAGATCTAGACTTGGACCTCAAGTGGACAATTTGAGGGGGAAAGGCACGTAACCATCGAACGTACTGCTGATCGACTAGTTTTACCGCAAATACGCCTTTCCGAATTTTAAGGGTGATATATAGGAAGAGCGCAAACACGTATCAAGCGTTGCTATAGGATTGGTTACGCACGAGTGGAGTATGATGTTGAGCATGATTTATGCAATAATAAATAGCATTTTGTCAAGTATTTGCACTTAAGAAAATAATAAATGCAATATTTAAATAATTGAAAGACAGTTATAGAAAAGAAAACAAAGAGACAAGTCAGTTTCAAGAATAAAAGAATCACAAATGCTTTGAAAAATGGACAATTAGATTCAAATAAGGGGAAATGGTACGTGGGATGAAGCATGCTTGGACTAATTCACAAAAATAAGTTCGTTATGGTAAGAGCCTAAAATATCCCCAGCAGAGTCGCCATGTTGTCGCGCCCCATTTTTTCCCTTTTTGACGGGAAAGTCCGGGTTTCGACATTCATGGGGGAACAAGTGATTTCCTTTTGGGAGTTGGGTATTTGAAGAGTCGCCACCTAACGGATTATGGTGTGTTAGGGCACCTAGAGAAATTAACTCATGAACTAGTTTGCATTACCAGAGATTAGGGTAAGGGCTCGAAATAACCTTGAGGGGAAGGTGTTAGGCACCCCTCGCGGTCCATAACGGTGGGTCCCGGCCGAACTTAAATTATGTGAATTAGTCATTTTACAAGTAAATATTTTCAACACATATTCGCAAATAAAGTCATGTTTTCACATTCTAAACACATGTATGATTCAGGTAATGGAAGCAAGGGAGAGGTTTGAACAACTTGCATATATATACTTAAAGAAACAACTTACATATATATATATATATACGTAAAGAAAAGGAAGTTCATTTAAAACACATAGGAATTGGGAAAGAGGGGTCCTAGGTTGGTTAGCCTACAGGATCACACCCATGCAATTCCCGGTAATCATTCCTCAATGAGGGGTTACACGTGACATTAGCGCGCAGTCATCATATCTTTACTACCCAATTCGCTCTCATTGGTCATAGCCTAAGCGTTCTAGAAACCTTAAAATATATCATATGTGTGCACTACCCGTCCCTTCCTTGTGGACATGAGGTATTTAAGACCTCTAATTTGGGTAGTTCTAGACTATCCTAAGGTACTTAAAGGAGAAAAGTCTAGGCGACAACCAAAAACAATTAGGATTGGACCAAAGATAGAACAATTAAAGGCTCAAGTTTTACCTCCACAAACAGAGCAAGCAAGTGCAAGTCTTAAACACAGTTTTAGGTATTTAAAAGAAGCCCTAGAACATGATATCTAGGTGAGCAGAGAATATGCAGTATTGAGTTAGGACCAAAGTGTCAAAGACCTATTTAGTTTGCCTACTGATTTTAGACCTGTTGCATATGAGCAGTCACAAATAATAGAGCATTGTTTTATAGTTTGCAGGATTTTAATCGACCTATAGGCTTGCCTAGGCATGTAATAGTGATATCCTATAAGCATTGTATCTAATCATTAATCAGGAATGCAGTAAACCATTTTAAAGCGGGCAATCTGGATCCTATAGGCATGCTTTCTAGTAATAATAATTAATGCAGCGTTGAAGCCTATTAAAGAAATGAGTAGGTCAGTTAATCTGATTTAGAACTTACAGGCGTGAGTTAAAATTAAACTGATTTTAGATCTAAATAAACTGGTTTTAGATCCTATAGGCATGATTTCTATAATTAAAGCTGATATTAGGCATGACTTCTAATTATGTAAAGTAAAGCAAGCAGAATTTGTTTGAACCAAAGCAAAATTCTATAGGCATATTATCTAACAAAATACATTTGAATCCTATAGGCATGTTATCTAATAAAACACGTTTGAACCAAATGAACCCTATAGGCATGTTATCTAATTAAACACATTTGAACCAAATGAACCCTATAGGCATGTTATCTACCCAGCTTTACCCATATTATACAACTACCCCCATTTTCACTAGTCACCCCATTATCTATTTATAATTAATTATTACAGACCAATGATTGAATAAAATTTACATAAATAGAATAGAAGTTAAGCTATGGGGAGCCTGAAGCAGGCCCAAAGCAATCCTGGTGTACCAAGCCTTCACTAGTCTCAAATGCCCAAAGTTCCATAGCCCAATTCATGTCTAGGAGCGTCAAAGTTCCCTAAGGACCTCAAGGATCCCGGGCAGTGCTCACACCTAGACTTTCCTCAAATAAAGACTGATTATGTGCAGTGTAGAAGTGTCAGCCCTGATATGCCAGAGTTTAGAGAGATCTCAGGGACCTCTAAGCAGTACACATACCAGAGGGGCAGAACTTAATAACCTAAGAATAAGTGAGAGTGCTTGACCTGATTTGAAAGTATTTTGATAAACAGTAGCAAGAGGTCCTTAGAAGTGAAAAACTTTTCTTAAACCAGTACTAGTTAGGGTGGTAAATAGTTTGAGAAAAGTATGAAAAAACATTTTCTGAAATCAGAATACAAGTCACAAAACACACAGTTTCAAAAACATTTTGGGGCAAACAGGTTCCACACATGGAGAGAGAGAGGGGTTGGGGGACAAATAGAATACAACCTAGTGTATAATCAAACAAATACACAAATTTCTCAAGAGGTTGTGGAATTGACAAGTTAGTTACAAAGATTACAACAAAGACATGTTGAGAACACATAAGTCTTAGACATGACCAATACACACAACTAGAGTATTTTGAAGGGCTAGAGTACATAAGCTAGCCTTGGCTTACAACCGGCTAGGTTAGTGAGAATTGAAAGTAACAGAAGAGAATAAAGAGCTTTTGAGAGAGTGAGAGTATTGATGAACTAATGTTTGTGTCCTTTTCAAAAGTCGGAATGGGGAGATTATATAGCACTTAGCAGAGTAAAACAAATAAGGCAAAGAATAATTAAGAGTTCCAAATAAGGTATGCAAGTAAAATTAAATAGTTAATTGGGGCTAAACCCAATCAAATAATTCAACAGAATCCGAAAAGCACCCCTTAAATTAGGGAGAATCAATTAACAGCCAAGTTACAGGTTCAATAAGGTAAATAAATCAATCAAATACCCTCTAGGAGTCGGTTAAAGCAATTAAATCCCATAAATCAGGCTAATAAACCAATTAAGGAAAAAGTACCAATCATGAGTCACAAATAAGGAAAGAAATCACAGAGAAGTACCAATCTTGGCAAAAAATATAATTTGAACCCTAATTAGGTAAATAAAATCAGTCAATCCCTTTTAATTGACAGAATTAATGAATAACGGGCAAAATATTGAAATAGGCAGTGAAATAAGTAGAAACCCTAGGGATTAAAACATAAATATGAAAAATCAGTCGAACAAGTAAAGAGAACCACAGTCAAACACTTTAGAATTTGGCGTAATACATATGGAGACACCTAAAGTTGGCACGATCTTTCACTTAGACACTTAAACTAGACCTTTTTCCGATTAGACATGTTTCTTAGGAAATTCTCATGCCAATTAGACACGTTTTTTGCTGGTGGCATATAGCGTGACTTCAAACCCATTTAGGCGCGTGAAGGATTCCAAAAAGTGACTTTTCCTTTCCCAATTAGACACATAACGGTAACATGGATTGTCAATTATTATTTAAACTCTAATCCCTTTCCCAATTCTTAAAAAACCTATTTGTTCTCTTCTCTTCTTCTTAGATTTCTCCAGCAATTCTCCAGCAAATCTTTTATTCTCTTCTCTTCTTTCTCTCATTTCTGTTCTCTTCTTGGTATCAATTAATTTCTTCTCTTCTCTTCTTCCTCTCATTTCTGTTGTTGTTGTGTTTATTAATGTCGAACTTCTCGGAATTGACGAACTCGTCAATGTCACCTTGCGTTGCTGCTCGAATCTATAAGTGTGGTGTTTCTCCAAAGTTGAATACTTCTTGGACCCAATTAAATCCAGGTCGTAGGTTTTTTGCTTGCAAAATCAGAAAGGTAAATTGTTTGTTCATAATTTGTAAATTTTGTTTTATGAATTATTTTCTTTGATAAAAATTGATTAAAAGTGTTTTGTGATATTTGTAGAAAAAGGGTGGATGTGATTATTTCTGTTGGTATGACAATGAGATGCCTACTCAAGCAAAGAATATAATTTGGGGTTTATTAAAGAGAGTCAAAGCTTTTGAAGAGGAGAAAGTTCGAGCAAAAAGAAGACGGATCCTTTTGACGATTGTTGTTGTATTGTTGGTCGTTTTATGGAAACTGTATGACTGATGAATTTTGGTTGACTGATGAGCAAAAAGAAGACGGATTTCTGTTGTTGCTTTAAATTTCTATTTTGAAACTGTTGTTGTAATATTCAGATGTTGTATAAATACAACTGAATTTTGTTATAAACTTCTGTTTATATTCAGATGTTGAAACCGTTGTTTTAATTTATAGTTGCTGAATTTTGAAAGTGCTGTAATATACAACTTCTGTACAAGGCATAGAACCATAAGATGTTGTTTCAAAATGCAGAACATATAGACTAAAGTTGCTGCATTATAGAGTAATTATTTAGAACATAGAGTAATTATTCTGCCAAAACAAACAAAATAAGGCTGAAGTTGCAGCTGCATAACATATATCCAAAACAGAACAGTAAGATTACACGACTGAATACAACTTAAAGTTTAGTTTCTTCAAAAACTAGATCCCAAAATATAATAGGTTGCTGCTACATAACATATAGACAAAATAAGTTCCTAAGATACTACTTCTTGCTGAAGTTTGCCTTCATCTGCTGCAACTGGGAAGTTGTGACAGCATCTTGACCCTTCCACCTCAAGCCTCTAGCCTTAAAACCAAGGTCAATTCTTGTTGGAGCTGCACTCTTATAAGTTGAACCACTTACCATAACTCGTTGGCTTGATGTTTCGGGCTGCAGTTTGCCAAATAATGAACCATAATCAGTAAGTTATTTGTAAGTCATATTATAGATGAAACATGTATGATTATATACCTTTAATATTTGAGTTCCACTTGCAGCTGTGTAGATGCCAAATCCAACATTTTTGGACCTTTTTTGTGCTCCTTTTTCAGCATCTTCTTGACTTGCACCCCTTCCTCTCTTTTGGCTGGTAGTTTTTTTACCCTTTGGAGGAAGTTGACTACCTAATCCTCTTCTAGAAGGCCTACTCGAATCTGTTGAACTTGGTGTTGGTTGGCTTGAGCTTCTAGCTTCATTAACCCTTCTAACCCTTGTTGTATCAAAGCACATAGAGTTTGTAGGTTGGCTTGAGCTTCCAGCTGCATCAGGTTGGCTAGCACCTTGTGAGCTTTGGCTACCTTGTTGTGAATGCATCCAATTTTCAGCCTACATAACATTGAGCAACATCAGTGAATAACAGTGATGGAAACAGATTACTACATTCATATGAACAACAGGAAACATGTGATGGAAACAGGAAATATTTGACAAGAAACATTTACCTTACAATATCTTTTGTTATGTCCTTGTTGATGGCACTTGGAACATGTCATTTTCACTCCACACTTGGACAACTTTCCATATTTCTTTTTTGGTTCATCTTTGCCTTTTCTTCTGTTCCTCTGAGGTCTACCAGGCATGGGTTTAGGTTTGGGAGGCTCTATCATAGGATTGTTGGTTTCAGACCACATCTTCATATTTGTCATAGGCTGGATGAAATACTTGTATGCTTTTAAGAAGGTATCCCTCTTATACCAATGCTCTACTGCTTGTTCAGGTTCTTCGTTTATGTGATAGTATGCAAGAACAGCATGTTGACATGGAATACCCCTCAACTGCCAAGCTCTACAAGTGCAAACCTTATCAGTCAGATTAACTACATGCTTATGCAGCCCTTCTCCAATCTCAAATCCAACATCAGCATTCCAAAGGACAGTACATTTTCTAGCAAGGTCTTTGCTATCCTCTAACAATAGCCTTGCCATAGGTGATATATCAGATATCCAAGTATCAGCAAATTTCAACATATCCACTTGCCTAGTCATTATTTTCCTTCTAATCTCCTCCAACATAGTTATAATTGATTTATGCCTAGAAGCTAAAATCCATGAATTAAAGGTCTCACACATATTATTTTCAACAACATCACACTTGGAATGCACTTCAAAATAAGCTCTAACCCATGACTTTTTTGGATAATATAACAAATCCCTACAAATATCCTTACCAAGTTTGTCCATTTTCTCAAGCTCCTCTTTAAACTTAACTTCATAACTAGATTTAGAGCACCTCCAAAACTGTTTTCTCCTTTCCTCTCCTTTCCATTTCTTATGCCAATTAGACCATATATGTCTGGCACACATCCTAAATTCAGCATTAGGTAAAACTTCATTCAAAGCTGCAGCAAATCCCTACACAATAATTAATTCAAATTACAGCAGCATATTACTACACAAAATTGAATACTTAACAGCAGCAGAATACTGATTACTTAACAAAATAACAGAATACTTAAGTACTTAACAACTGAACGTATCACATTAATGAACATCAAATACCAAAATTACTTAATAGGCTACTTAAGAGACAACAGAACAGAATACTTACCTTTTGCATATCTGCCATTACAGTCAATCCTTCTCCAGTTCCCAATTGCAAATCATCTTTCAAGTAGTTGATGAAAAAACTCTAGTTATGTTTTGTCTCCTGGTCCACAACTGCCCATGCTATAGGAAATATTTGATTATTTCCATTCTTGCCAACAGCAACTAGAAGCTCACCTTTACAAGCACCCTTTAAGAAACAACCATCAAAACCTATGATTCTCCTACATCCTTCTAACCAACCTTTCTTCAATGCATCAAAGCACACATAAAAGTAAACAAAGAGATTTTTTCCTGGCTCAGTTTCACTGTCTATCCTTACCCAACATGAGCTACCAGGATTGGTCTGTTTTATCATATCAGCATAATCACATAACCTTGCAAACTCCATATTCCAATCACACATGGACTCTCTGAGAACACGCAGTTTAGCCCTATAACAAATTGTCTTGCCAACATACAATCCTAGCTTGTCCCTACACAACTCCTGTATTTCACATATCCTTATGTAGGGCTTCTTAGTTATTTCATCTTTGAATTTCTTTGCAACAAACTTTGAAGTGCACAACTTATTCTTGTTTGAAGTATCACATTTGTGTACTGGGTAGTAGTTCTTTACTTTAAAATCACCTGAATCTCTATCAATACAAGCATAACACACCCATTTGCATCTCTTTGATTTACACTTAGCCCTCACCCTATGTGGTTCATTTGGTCTCAATTTAATCTGCACCTTGTACTCAATTGCATAATTTGCTAATGCTTTCCGAAACTCTATAGCATTCTCAAAAATCATCCCAAGTTCAAATATAGCAACTTCACAATCAGGATCATACCTGACTTTTGTACTCCTCCTTCTTGCTGGTATATCAACACCAGGAATAGCTTCAGGATCTAACTCTTCTATGCTATCTCCACTAACAGCCTCTGAACTATCAATAAACTACTCATCACCACCTAATTTACCTACTTATCTTGAAGTCTTGTTTCTTCCAATATCCTCAAATACTCTGTCAATACCTGCTTCTCCTAGTGGTATCTCATCTGTTGCAATTGGTTTTTTCCTCTGCTTACCCTGCCTCTTGCTCCTCCTTTCAGCCCTTAGAGATCTCTATTCATCATCAACATCTGAATCATCTTCTTCTGGAAGAACATCTTCTTCTGATTCACTACTCTCAACATCTGATTGCACTCCATCTTCATTAACATTATGGTCTGGTGGTTCATCTCCATCAGCAGCATTTACAGTTGGTTCAGAAGAATTGTGATTTGGTTCAGCATCATTCAAAGTTAGTTCAATAGGAGGCTCAATAGGTGGTTCAGCAGCATTGTGAGTTGGTTCAGTAGGCGCCTCAATAGGTTCTTCAGTATTTGTATTACTCCCAGGTGTTGCCCTAGCTTTAAATTGGTCATTACCACCCCCACCTACTTCTGCCCCACATAAAAGACCAACATTTTCTTCGACTACTTCAGGCTGACTCACACCATGACGCAAATAAACATCCAAAATATCACTATGTTTTAAATCTTTCACAAATTCATATAACTGAAAATCAGAAAAGACTTTGATAAAATCACCATCTTTTTCCTTTTGACAATAAAACCCTTCGACAACTGCATACCCAAGGTCTTTAGCATAAGCAGACAACTCGACAACACTAAAATGGTCTTTATCGATAGCAACAGCAAAAGCATCTAATTCCCCTTTGTATAGTGGGACAGGTTGCTCGATAAATGTACCCCCGTGGTGAAAGCGAGTTAAAATATAGGCATCCTCTATAATATTCCCTTACATAAGACGACAAGGGACCAGCACAAAGGAAAACCCCAAAAAACCCTAGCTTGAGAAATAATTTACAGATTACTTAGCCCTAGCTGTAGCAATAGAAAATAAGGAGAGATTGGACCTTGAAGCGTTGTAAATACGGTGAGAAATCAGTGGAAATACTAGAATCTAACACCATTGACAAAAAGAAGAAGAAGATTAACAGTGGTAGGACCTTTCTTCGTTTTCATCGAAGGTAAAAAGAACAATGGTAATATGTTTAGATGTTTGTTTAGGGCTAGTTATCTGTATTTTAGCGGAAATAACACTATATAGATGATGTGGACAGTGAGGTGGACAAATAAAATGATGTGGCATGATTTATAATGGTTACTTTTGCCACGTAAACGGAGATTGCAGAACACGCGCTTGGTTAATTAATAAGCCAGCAAAAAACGTGTCTAATTGGTATGAGAATTGCCTAAGAAACGTGTCTAATCGGAAAGAGGTCTAGTTTAAGTGTCTAAGTGAAAGATTGTGCCAACTTTAGGTGTCTCCGTATGTATTACGCCTTAGAATTTTTGCAGAAAACTTAAAGGGATGAAACCCTAGTTTGAAAACACTTAAAGAAGAAAACTCGAAGGCATGTCAACATACAGAGATTTGAACAAACAGAAGTCATAGAAGTCAAAACCTGAAGTATTGTAGTGTTTAAAAATCGGTCAGTACTAAAGGAGTAAAAGAACCCAGAAGAGTAGCCATGGATGTTTAATTCAGATACCTAGAGGTTCGACCAACAAACAACAAGAAAACAAATCCTAATATAACAAAAAATGTTCAGACATCGATTAACTAGTAAAGAAGTAAAGGAACTTTTAGGAAAATCAACGATAAACTCAGGATCGTTCCAGATCTACGGAGATCTGAACTGATTCAAGTCCAGACATTGGGTTTCTTGAAGAAAAGAGAAAGGATAAGAGAATCTGGCCTTTGAATCAAGAATTTGAACTGTGAAACTTCGATAGAAATCACTCATAGACCATGGACAAACTCTTGAAAAGCCTTAAACGAGATCTGGACCAGATCTCTTCGAGGTTCTTTCACAAAAACCACACAATTGAACAACCAGGGAGATATGAGACAAGTAGAGGCCTCTTACAGACATGGGAAGCCATAGATCGAGTAGAAATTACAGGTATTAGGGCTGGTTTTGGGTGGCGGAGGCTAGGGTTAGGCTTAGGTCTCAGAGAGAATTGGATAGGAAAGGGGGTTTCAGTGCGGTTGTTTGGTGAAAATGGCTTAGGGTTTCGGGGGGTTAGGTTTGATAAAAAAGGAAGGTTTGTTTTGGACTGTGCCAAGATTGGTTCCGGGCTGGGACGGGTTATAAAATTGGGTTAGGGTTTTGGGTTAGGTTAATTAGGTTGGGGTTTTAATTGGGATAGGGGTGTATTTGATTGGGCCAAGGGTCCAAATTTAATTATGGTTAAAGGTGCTATTTGTTAAATACCCGATTTAATTGATAAATAATTTTTAAAAATACCTAATAAGCTGTAAAATAAAATATTTTCATGCCTAGAAATATTCAAAAATAATTACTTAATATTTAAAAAATGTAAAGGGCTATTTTCTAGTGAAATAATGTAATACTGCATGCATAGGCTATAATTGCAAAGTAATTGCAATTGCATCCTAAAAATACAAAAGTGGCTATTTATACAATAATTGAAACTTAGTACAAATGCAAATGATAAAATTAAACCACAAAAATTATTATAAAACCATTTGTGATACAATTAGTGATTGTTTTATAAATAAAATGCTCGAAGAAATTAGTAAAAATATTTTAAAATGCAGAAATTGTATTAAAAATGCTAATTTATGCCAAAGCATAGTTTTGAAAACATTATAGGAAAAATTGGGTATCATTAGTTGTTGATTTTGAGCATGGTAACTTGAGGTGTTTCATGTAGATCGGTGTTTGGATAGGGTCGCGCATTTGTAGCGAAGTTATGTGGAGGTATGATCCTTCGGGTTAGATTCATGTGTTCTGTTTCTACAGTGTGTGATGGGTTCTTAGCATCGTGTTGTGGTGGTACTGGTGAACTTGCGATACAGCTCTCTCATTTGAGTCATTTTTCCATAATTTGAGTATATTTGGATTGTTGCTTATTGGTGCGTGGATTGTACGAGTTGTGGATTTAGATTGTATTGATGTGTCATGTCACCAGAATAGTCATGTTGGATGAGAAGAGGTCATTAGACCTAGAATGAATACTATCTAATTCGATTTCTGCATGATAATATCGAAATTCGGCTTGGAAATTTACTATGGTTCTTGCCGAAGGAAAGGGAACTCCATGACTGGTTGATCCGAGGAATGATTATGATTTTTGCATGTTTCTTTCATCATTGGCAGTATACGAAAGTGTTGGAATGAGGTTTTGTTTGATAAAAGATTTATTACCGGTATTAGGTTGTTTGAGCAGCTGTTGTGATTAAAAGTTATCGCTACGAGTGTTTGAGTTATGTGGTATATTATGTGATTTATCTTGGGTTACGGATATGGTTTGATACAGCTTGTTCAAACTTATACAGTGTATAGATATGAGATTCTGATCTTATAGATGATTTCGGAAGTGAAAATTTGGTTCTAAGATTTATGGGCTAGGTTGGATTGTGAAATTTCAGTTATGTTGTGTTATCGGACCCATATGGGATAGGACGACGTGGGATCACCCTGGGTATATGCATAGTGAGGATACATGGCAATTTGATGGCTTTTGGTACAACTCTGGACACGTTCGAGGACGAACATATGTTTAAGTAGGGGAGTATGTAACGACCCGACCGGTCGTTTTAAGCATTTGCACTTCGCTCGCCAGTTCTCGGGCTTGACTAGCCCTGTATGATGTATTATGACTAATGTAAATCGTCGGTTTTGGTTTTCAGGTTAATCGGAATAGATATAGAATAATGATTCTCAACTTGAAGCTTTAAATTTGAAAGGTTTGACTAAGTTTTTGACTTTTTAGTATTAGATCTCGGGTTTGGATTTTTATGATTTGGTTAGCTTCGTTAGGTGATTTTGGATTTGGAGCGCGTCCGGAATGTGATTTGGAGGTTCGTGATGGAATTAGGCTTGAATTGGCGAAATTGAAAATTTGGCGATTTTCGGTCGATAGTGGAAATTTTGATATCGGGGTTGGAATGGAATTTCGAAAGTTGGGGTCGGTTCGTGGTATCATTTGTGATGTATGTGCAAAATTTGAGGTCATTCGGACAAGGTTTGATAGGTTTCGGCATCATTTGCGAAATCTGGAAGTTTAGAAGTTCTTAGGCTTGAATCTGAGGATGTTTTGGTATTATAATGTTGTTTTGAGTGTTCTGAAGGTTCGACTAAGTTCGTATCTTGATATGTGACTTGTTGGTATTTTTGGTTGAGGTCCTGAGGGCCTCAGGATGAATTCGGATGGTTAACGGAGAGTTAGAAAGTGGAATAAGGCAGCTGAAGTTGATGCTTCTGATGTCTCCGCACCTGCGGAGTGGGACCCGCAGGTGCGATGATCGCAGATGCGAAAGGTGAACCGCAAGTGCGGAATCTTGGAGAGCTGAGGCAGGAGCCGCAGGTGCAGTGTTGTGATCGCAAAAGCAGGTTCTGAGGGCATAAGTGGGAACCGCACCTGCGATAGATTTTCCGCAGGTGCGGCGTCGCAGAAGCGACATTTTGACCGCAGATGCGGTACCTCTGGGCAGAAGTATAAATTGTGGACTTTGCGAATTTTGGTTCATTTCATTTTTAGTCGGTTTTGGACCTTTTGAGAGCGATTTTGAGGAGGAATTCAAGGGTTTATCAGTAAGATAAATGGCTTGAGCCCTAATACTCATATATGTGATGATTTCTCGTTGTTTAATCATGTAATTTGTGAAGATTAAGGGTGAAAATGAGGGGTTAGGGATTAGAATTTTTGGAGAGTTTGATAGAGAATTTGAGGGGTCAAATGGAGTCGGATTTTGATAAATCTTGTATGTATGGACTCGTGAGTGAAAGAGCTTTCTAGTTTTGTGATTTTTGTCGAATTCCGAGACGTGGGCCCGAGGGCCAATTTTGAGTGGATTTTGGGATTTGTGCCTAATTTGATAATTTTTCTTGTGGAATTCATTCCATTAGCGTATATTGATGGTATTGTTCTGGTTGTGAATAGATTCGGAGCGATTGGAGGCCGAGTCGAGGGGCAAGAGCATCGCGGAGTAGAGGTTTGACCGGTTTGAGGTAAGTAACGATTGTAAATCTAGTCCTGAGGGTATGAAACCCCGGATTTCGTATCGTTTTACTATTTTGAGGTGACGCACATTCTAGGTGACGGGCATGTGGGCGCGCACTGTTGGGGATTGTGACTTGGTTCGCCCCTTAGCAACCATAAGTTGCGTATTTGGTTGAAACTATATGATACTTATGTGTTTTAGAAAGAATTTCTATAAATTGGGTTGAATGTCATATTTAGGCCTTGTGCCAGAGTTGTTTGGACCCTTAGGGGCCTTTTTCTTACTATCCTCTCACTGTTTCGGTTGAAAATCTATACTCAGTCATGTTATATTTATTGATTTCATAACTTAGTCTTTATTACATTTATTTTATGCATATAAAATATTGTTTTGGACTGAGCACAATGTTGTTACTGATAGTCCGAGTGGCTTGAGAGGTTGTTGACTGAGTGAGGTCGAGGGCCTGATTTGTGAGGATATTTATGGGATCGGGTTGCACGCTGCATCATGTTGTTACTGATTCATGATTGAGTGAGGCCGAGGGCCTGATTGATTTATGCCACGAGATGGCCTGTTATAGCGTTTTGGCTGAAGGAGCCCCTCCGGAGTCTGCACACCCCCGGTGAGCACGGGTACCCTGATTCTGAGTGATGTTATGCCCGAGGGGCTGTTTACTAGTGATTGTGAGGTTTGCCCGAGGGGCTGTATATGAGTGATGGTGAGGTTTGCTCGAAGGGTTGTTTATGATTCATGTTTGCCCGAGTGGCTATTTATAATTTATGTTTGCCCGAGTGGCTATTTATAATTTATGTTTGCCTGAGGGGCTGTATACGAGTGATGTTTGCCTGGGGCTGTTCATGATTTCATCATTTTTGCTCACGACTGCATTAAGCCTTTGTTTGAAAACTGTTGAAAGACATTTTAAAAACGATTTTACTGAATCTGGATTTAAATAAGCTGAGTTGATCCAAACTACGCTTTTAAAGGCTTGTTGTATTTTACTGAGATTTCATGATATGAATTGTATAAGCTTTATTGCTCGTCACACACACACACACACACACACACATGTATATATATATATATATATATATATATATATATATATATATATATATATATATATATATATATATATATATATATATTAAGTATTAAATATTATTTATTTAAAATCTATTTATATAAAGGTTGACAAAAATCGACCGACTTCGGTTAGTAATATTATTAAATTTATATTTTAATTATTTTAAAATTATTTTTCCGATCAAACTAAGTCAGAAATATTTAATTATAACTTATTTCGGTTGGTAAATTAAATATATATAATTTTTTTATATTAAAAACCAATTGCCTTGTGCGGGAAAGCATAATTTCAAATATTCCGACCAAAATTGGTCGAAAATTTTGAAATATTTTAATAAAAAATTATTTTAGTAGATTATATACTAGTATGACTAGGTCTTGGTCAAATATTGACCAAGTTCCGACCGAAATCAAACGAATTTTTTTTTCTATGGGGCCACTATTTCCGTTGTCAGAAATATTTTTTTTGACTTTTGCGACCAATTTACTTAATTTTCGATCGATTTCAGTCGGTTTTTTCGACCGACTTCGGTCGATATTCTTTGGACGAATTTTGCCAGTTTTCTAGTGGTGAATATGTGTTATAGTGAGGAGTCAGTGGGCACCGTAAGCTTCGGCAGAAATCCTGTATATGTATATACCTTGAAAATGGTTAAGTTAAAAAGTCCATTACTTAAATGGTTACTCAACTATTCGAAATTATCTACCAAAGTCATCTTTCTTCCGTTTGTAACAACAAAGTTACTTAACTATGTCAATAGCACTGAGAAGGTCACTCAACTAGATTTCTCAAATTTTGGATCGTCAAATACCCATTTTACCCTCTAAATTATCAACTTTTATCTTCTTCTTTTTTTAGCTTTATAATATAATAAATTTTTTCTCTTTTTAATTTATATTATGGACTTACCTTAAAATAAATAAATTTTATTGATAATTAGAAAAATTAAAATAGTATTTAAGCATATATAGTGTTGGAATAATAAAATATTGAGCATAGTAGAAAGTTAATTAGAACAATTTGTTCGCAACAATAATTTTGGTATTAACAAACAAAATAACTCAAAAATATATTTACATAATTGAGAATGAAAGAAAATAAAGTTTTAAATATATATTCCATGCACGTACTATAGAAAATAATTATTTCAAAAAAATATTTTTGTAATATACATTACATATTCTTGAATATTATGCTCAATTATATTATTATTTCGACATTACATGCTAGAAAAATATATTTTTTTTTTATTCTCTTAAAAAAATATTTTTTTTCTATAGGTAAGTTCACAATGTTGATTAAAAAGAGAAAAAAATCATAATATTAATAAAGAAAAAAACATACGATAAAAATTGATAATTTAGAGAGTAAAATAGTATTTGGTGATCAAAAGTTTAATAAATCTGGTTGATTGACCTTCTGAGTGCTATAGACATAGTTAAATGACTTTGTTGTTTCAAATGAAATAAAGATTACTTTGATAGATAATTTCGGAAAGTTGAGTGATTATCTGGGTAATGGACTCTTAATTTAAAGTACTTGGCACCTTGAACATTAAAAACCTGGGGGGCAATGGTTGAGTAGAATATTGTGCCCGTGTCGCATAAAAATCCTAGGACCTCGGCTACACCAGTGTATGTAATCAGTTCTATTCTGAGAAAAAATAATTCTAAGCCTCGGATACTAAAAAAAGACTAAGTTCCTTAAAGAAACACCGTAAATTCAGTGGATTCGAATTGATTACAGCTTTCTTCTCCATTCTGTTTTACTTGGTTTCTATTTCCAGAAAATATTTTCGAATATAAAATTTACTAACGTACAGTTCTGACTCTGCTTCACCCAAATATGCTTAATTCCTTTAGTTTAATCAGTATCCATCTTAATTTAATTCTTTATTCGAGTAGTTATTTCTTCGGCAAATTGCCCGAGGCCTCCGTTTTTTTGAATCAATTTATTATTCCAGTTATATCTCTATTCCTTTTTCGAATACGAATGCATGAAACAAATAAGAAAGAAAAAAAGATTGGGCAGGGACATGGACGACCAAGTCATCAATGCAGAAACAAAGCATCATCTCTTTCTTTTCTTTTTCATTTTCTCCTTGTACCTAAGTGATCAACAAAACCATCGATTTGGTACTTGAACATTCAATTGAAATTCAAAACCTGTTGACTAAGTGCTTCTAGATTATTATTTTTCCTTTTTTTTTTTTACAAAAAAGGTCTTCCTTTTTAAATTAAAGCTCGACCTCAAGGGCACATTATGAAGCTTTCCAAAAACAAAGTAAAAGTAAATAAAATGACCCCTATATATCCAAACCAGATGCTTAGGGCATCTCCGACCTTTACCCTATTTTTGGTCCCCAAAACGAGGATTTTCCCATTTTGGGGAAAACTTACTCCAACCATTCCCTCATTTTTTTCCAAACTTTTTTATATTCTTCTCTCTTCTATATTATATTATTATCTTTCATTTTTAAATTTTCATTAAACAAATTCCATCTTTTATACCATTCATTTTTGAGATAATTATATATTTTTTGTACAATTATAACTTATAATAAAATTAACTTACAATTTTACATAAAAATAATAAATACACGAAAATTAATTTATCAAAACTATACACCAAAGTTAAGATGTAAAATTAATATTATAAAGACATTACACAAACATAATTAGGTATATATAAAGAGATAAATTAAAAGATTAAATAATAAAATAATAATAATAAAGTGATGAATAGTAATGAGGGAGATGAATAGTGTACCCCATATTTGAGGGAACACTATTCATCCCCCATTTTGGGAACAAAAATGGGGGAGGGTTGGAGCTAAATTACCCCAAAATTGCCTCCATTACGGGGAATAGGGGTAAGGTTGGAGATGGTCTTACCCCTAAAAGCCAGAGATTTCTCTATGGGTGTTCAAAATAAAATAAAAAAGTGAAAATAACTTTTCGACAAAGAGTGTTCAATATATGTTATATAACTCTAAAATCTAATATTTTTACCTATATATACAATGTAATTTTTCGTCGAGACCACCCCTGAAGATAATGTATCTTCGTCCTTTGCCAGATGGGACTATCACATTAAGCTTGTGATAAAGTGGTAAATATCTTCCCATTCTTAATTAGAGATCTCGGGGTCGAGCCTTAATATGAAATCTTGATGGAAAACATGTTAAAACACTTTATCTCCAAATGAAATTTTTCGATACGAATCTGAATTAATTGAGTCTCAAGATAAGATGAAAAATTTAAAAACAATCAGATTGGCAGCATGGATATAAATAGGAATACCACTATGATACTACAACAACAACGACCCAGTATAATCCCACAAGTGGGGTCTGGGGAGGGTAATATGTACGTAGACCTTACCCCTACCTCGAAGGGTAGAGAGGCTGTTTCCAGGAGACCCTCGGCTCAAAAAAAGCAACAAGAGCCGATATATTAGTACCATAAAATTCATAATAAAATAACAGCAATATAAGAGATATGAAATACAGAATACGAAATACGAAATAGATGGCTAGTATAGTAAAACTAGCAGGTAAAGCCCTGCATCAATAGACGACCAATGACATTCTTAGTCTAACTCCTAACTGGCTAGTCTCACTCTATTGTGCTGTAGAAATATTCACAAGTTTCCCCTAACATACAACTTTAATGCTCGACCTCCATAATTCCCTGTCAAAGGTCATGTCCTCAGTAATCCTAAGTCGCGTCATGTCCTGTCTGATCACCTCTCCCCAATACTTCTTAGGTCGCCCTCTACCTCTCCGCGTGCCCACTACAGTCAGTCGCTCACACCTCCTCACCGGTGCATCAGTGCTCCTCCTCTGAATGTGCCTGAACCATCTGAGTCTTACTTCCCGCATCTTGTCCTCCATGGGGGCCACGTCCACCTTCTCTCAAATATCTTCATTTATAATCTTATTCATCCTTGTATGCTCGCACATCCACCTCAACATCCTCATCTCTGCTACTTTCATCTTCTGGATGTGTGAGTTCTTTACCTGCCAACATTCAGTTTCATATAACATGGCATGCCTAACCACTGCTCTATAAAACTTACCTTTTAGTAACAGTGACACTTTCTTGTCACACAAGACTCCCGACGCTAACCTCCACTTTATCCACCCCACCCCTATACGGTGTGTGACATCCTCGTCAATCTCCCCAATCCCCTAAATAACCGATCCAAAGTACTTGAAACTACCCCTTGAGAATGACTTGAGTGTCAAGCCGCTATTATTTGAAAATACCACTATGACACTAGTACCTCAAAATGTTTACCCTTTTTCTCGTAGGGAAAGGAGTTGATGGTAAGACAAATGGCAGAACATTATGCAGCAGAACACGCAAATATCCATAATAGACATTTGCGGCAAATGTCTAGCAACAGTCACTTCACAAAATTTTAACAACTCTATAACTGAAAAACCTAACTGCTGCTCCTTTCAACATCACCAAATCTAAGTGCTTTTGGTATTCAAAATTCCACTAATCTAAACGCTATAAATTTTTATTCGAAATTCGAGACAATGAATTTAATCATTTTGCTCATTTTTCAAGATTTTATAATAGTGGTGGTTTGTTTCTTTGAGCACATTTTGTCTTTTTATGATGATTGTCTATAATCTCTATACCCACGAAATATGGATAAGGTTTGTCATGGACATATTCAAATTTAAGACGGATAAATTTTGAGTCAGAAAATGAATGCTAAAATGTATATCTAGCTCTGCTACTACTTATTTTTTGGCGCATATATATAAATAATTCCACTGAAAAACATAAGTTCTATCAAACTCACAAACATATATAATTGAATTTGCCACTAGATTAGAAATGGGTTTGGGAAGGTTTTGTGGTGGCAAGTTGCAAAAGCAAACTCAGCAACAAGAAGAAGTGAAAAATAAAGAAATACAAGTTAAAAGATAACACAATATACCATCTCATTTTCCCATTAAATACATATATATATCCAAAGTACCTTTTCATAGAAGGTTATATCATGTATTAAGTACTACTTTATCCTTCTCATCTCCCTTTCCACAAAGTACTACACATGTAACCCACTAATCCAACTTCAAAAGAAAAGCTATAATAAACCATATCTAAAACTCCACATGTCAATGTGCTTCCAAAAAAAAAAGGCAAAAAAATATTTTAAAAGGACCTAAAGTAATAGAGAAAAGTAGCTATCAACACAATGATACATCATATGATTAATTTGATTAATGTCCAAAGTTTCATCTCCTTCCACCACCTACCTTGGCCGTGAACCTCCTCCTCCACCACCACCGCCGCCGCTACCACCGCCACCCCCCATACCCATATGATGATATGACCCGTGACTACCATACATCTGATGACCTTGTGGATGATACATCATACCACCCCCCATACCACCATACATCCCTCCACCTCCACCACCCCCACCATTATACCCAACTCCACCACCACTCCCCCCACCCCTAGGACTAACCCCGCCACCCCCACTCCCTCCACCATCTTTCTCCCCACCTGGTCTTCCCCCCATAGTAGTCTTTTCCCCTTCCATCTCCCTATACTTAGCCAAATAAATCTTCAAAGGCTCAACGTATTCTTCAAAACCTAAAGTCGTCATAGCCCAAAGCAAATCATCGCCGTTGATCGTTTTCCTTTTTTCTCTCTGACACTTATCACTTGCTTCTCCGGTAATGAAACTGATAAACTCAGATACACATTCTTGAACTGTTTCTTTAGCGTCCTTTGAGATTTTTGCGTTTGCTGGTAAAGCTTTTTTCATAATTCTGCTCACGTTTGCTATTGGTAAAAACCTGTCTTGTTCCCTTGTTGATCCTTCGTTTCCAGCGTTGTGTCCTCCTGACTCGTTGTCTGAATCAGCCATCGCTATTCAAGCCAAGTTCCAAATTTAAAAAACAAAAAAAACAAAAGGGTACCCAGTAAAAGCTTCTTTTAGAAGGTTTCCCAGCTGAAACTTCAAGAAAAAATCTATATTTCTATAAACAGAAGTAAAGGGATTACTATTTGTTTGATGGGTAAAGAGAAAAAAAGTTTAAAAAAGAGAAAAGCCCTTTGTCGGATAGAGAATTTTGGCCGGAGATATTGCCGGGTTCTTGATTTCCCGGCGAGAGTTGAGAGAGGGGGAGGGAGGGAGAGTTGAGAGGAAGGGAGAAATTGCATGGTCCGTTGGATCGTGGGGTATAATATTGAATCGGTGACGACACGTGGCAAGTTTAAAACCGTTCGTTTGGCGATAAGGGTTAGATCGCGTGGGTGAATCTGAACCGCAGATAAAGGGTGGGGTATTAAGAGATCTTGACGGTTCAATGAGGAGTCACGTGGTGGGTGTGTGAAGTGGAATTCTATAAAATTGTGTAGGGAAGTGTGTTATTTCCCTAAGATTTTTAAAGATTTAGAGCCCGGGCCATGAAACTTTTTTCACTTTTTTTTGAATATTTTTACTTTTTTTTCGATAATTTTTATTCAGATCACTTATAAAAATTCGAAAATAGCCCAAAACTAAATTCATGTCTAAATACAGGCTCTAATTTTCAAATATTATTTTTACTTGAAATTTTTTCTTAACTTTTTTTTCGAAATTTTATAATTCTTATGCCCAAACGCCCACTTAATTTGTTTTCTAGTTGAAAATTTATGTAACTAGTAATTCCTTTATGATAAAATATACCTATTGCGCAAACTAAACGTGAATCCACATAACTAGTAAGGAAAAAATTCTTTACAAAACTAAGAAAATATAATATAATATAATATAATATAATCACATGAGTTGAAAATAACGTGAGAAGACTTGTCGATTAATCATGATTAAGTATAAAAATGTATATTCAATACACATGCTGTATTCATTTACTTTGTGCAAGCGAGTGAAGATAAATTTTGGGTTATATTTATTTGATTCATTATTCGATTCATCTCTATTATGGCAACTTTGAACTTCATATTACTTATTAAAACTAATACTTAAACGTTATCATTTATTTCAAGTACTCAAAACTTCATCAAAACAATTTCCAATTTGGTGATATTATTATTAATCTTTAGTATATATTATTGTTGGAAAAAAAATTTCACTCACTAATCAAATAGCAAAAAATTATATTCTAGAAAAATACTTTCCAACTTATCAAACACAGCCTTAAATTCTGAACGTGACTTTTCCTATGAGAATGGGTAAGTAGTGTTTAGTGTTAACAGCAAACTCAGCATATGGAACAGCCGCCCCATGTTATTATTGATTATGATAGGTGGTGACCCATTTAGTTCGATCATCAATAAATAAACATTGACCTAAGCAAGCATTATATATATTGGGGACAACCAAAAAACGTTTTCCTTTAGTTAAGACACAAAGTTCAACAAGGAATCTTTCAATTTCTCCTTAGTGAATCTTTCGAGAAAATCTTATACTCCCTCCGTTTCAATTTATTCAATTTATGTGAACCTATTTTCTTTTTAGTTCGTGTCAAAAAGAATGACTTCTTTCCTTATTTGGAAACAATTTACCTTTACACAATGATTTATAGCCACACAAAATATATGTGTCTCATTTTACACCACAAAATTAAAAGTCTTCTCTCTTTTCTTAAACTCCGTATCGAATCAAATAGGTTCACATAAATTGAAACGGAGGGAGTAATATAAAGGAAGTATCTATAAACAAATCATTTTTGTAATTCTTGAATTCACTTATCATTATTTTTGGCTCCACCACCGATAATAGGAACATCAAACTTTATGAAATTAGAAGAGAAGGTGACCTTTCGATTTAGGGGAAATGATATTGTATAGTCTTCGTTCTCAAAATAATAGCCGAATATATATATATTATGTTGTGTTATTGTATTATTGCTCTTCCATTTATTTGTTGTCTTTTACGTTGCTGATATTATTTTTTTCTGGTTCCTGTTGTGTTACGGATTTATAATCTCTTTTCGTTTTCTTGAGCCGAAGGTCTTTCGGAAATAGCCTCTCTATCCCTCCGGGTAGGTGTAAGGGCCCACTGGTGAGATTTTACTGGGTGATTGTTGTTGCTTGCTTGCATTGTTGTATATTATATATAAAAAATATACAAATTTTATATACTTTTGTGACTACTGAATATAAATAGTTTCTGCAGTGGGCTAAAATTGATTTTTTACAGGAAAACGATTAACCATCCAATATAAAAAAAAGTTTAGTGCAAATTTAAATTTAATCGGACTCAAAACTAATACCGCATATAAAGTGGAAAAAACAAAAGAAAAAAGAGTGACCTAAATGAAATATATATAGCAAAAACAATAGAGAAACTCAAAAACTGTAAAAACCACTTGGAAAAATTTACTGGAATATATTTTTGGAAGTCAATGTAATTCTTTCTACTGTGTAACTAACAAGAAGGGATTGGCAAGTTGTTCTAGTGCAAAGACTTTTTTAAAACTTTTCTCTTTAATTTTCTAGTCAATGTCCCCCCTAAAGTTGGCTTCTGTAAGACCCTACCACTGAAATATCTCCATGTTCAAGATTTTTCTTCGACCAATTATTTCCTCTCCTGCACTATTTTTGTTCACTTGCTTTATTGAGCCATAGTTATTATTATTAGGTGTGCAAACAAAATCTTAAAGAAAAAGCTACACATCAAATAGTACACTATAAGAATATTCTGTTAGCTGCCGCCAGCAATGGGCGAGAAAAAGAGGGAGAAGAAGAGGAGGGTTTATTCGAATCCCTTTCGCCGAAAAATTATATTATATATATAAGGTAAAATTTAATTTTTTACTTTTATATGTTATATTTTGAATCCCCTTGATTTGATATAGTCTAAAAACATAGTTTAGTGGTCAAGAAGGTTAAAAATTTTTGTGAGGTCATTGGTTCAATTCCCACTAGGTACAATATCTTTTATTTTTTTTATTTTTTGAAATTCCTTATTGGAAATTCTGCCTCCGCCGCTGCTCCTATGGAATTCTTTTCTGATTCTAATTAAAAATCAAAGATTATATTAATTAGAACTTAACTTCTTCACCTTAATTCATTAACTTTCCAGCCCTTTCTGATACTACTATTGAGCCCTGATTGCGCAATAATTATGGAATATATTGAATTGAATGCTAAAACAAGAACTTGTAAAATATGTTTATGTATGATAGATCAAATATTTTGACCCATTCAAATCAAGTGCACAACATTAATATTGCACTAATATATCCCAAGATTCCTAGGACACTTATTTTTAATGTGCTTTTATTATTTTATACTTATACAACTAGCATATGTTTCAAAAGTTGAAAATAATTGCAAACAATCCCACTTAAAACTAAACCAATTATTTGAGTATTTATTTTTAATGCAATTTCAACGCTTTTATTCAAAATAGTTAGCTTTTGAAATATTATTTATGGCTACCCTCTGGCCTATGTGGACAAGTAGTTGAATTTTATTTTATTGTTTCTTCCACTAATATGATTAATCATGCTTTTATATTTGCGCGAATGATGAGAATGTTCACCAATGTAGTTCTTGCATGTGCACATAAATTATAGTGCATAATATAGAGAAAAAAGAAAGTTGTGATTTAAGTTACCATAACCTGAAGCATTAATTAGTGTTAATCATGATTCTTACTTTACATTATTAAGAATTCCAAAAGTACCTCAATTTGCTCTCTTTAACTTAAGCTTGTGTCAATACAGATTTTTTTCCTATTCGGTGCTTGGTATTCATTTTTGGCATAATTAATATGGATTTGCGTCGTAAAATATTAGTACTTTAGAGATAAAGTATTCCCTACCAAAGACAATTTTATTCCCAAAGCTCTAATACGAGTCTTGGGTGGAATGGATGGTTCCAACCACAATCTTTAGTAGTCAAGGTAAAGAGAGCTGAGAATACCTTATTTCTCTAAAATATGATCAATAGGAGGTCTCCCTATGTTTTTTTACATTGCTCTATGTTTTATACTAAATTCTGTCACCATGCCGTTGTTTTACTTATAAAAGAAGGGGAAAAAACTCTAAATTTAGACTATAAATTTTAATTATGACCAATTTTTATTTTATTTATATTTTTGAAATTTATGATAATACCAGTAACATTTCTGTTCGAGGTACAAGCATTTACAAAATTGGTGATCAAGAAAAACCATAGAAGTTGGTTGTCTTCAGTTTCTCTATCTTATTTAAAGTTCTATAAAAACAAAGGCAAGAAATTGGGGTTATAGACGTTTTTCTTTTCCATTTCGAGATGTAGACGATAGTACTTTACTAAGATATCCAAACAAGAGGAACCATGGAGTTGGGGAAATTAGGCCAGAGTTAGGACCAAACATAGTAAATGCTAAACAATATTGAGAGTTGTGGTGGAACGAGTATGATCCCTTTACACCTTTATCCAAGATCCGAGATATGAAAATAAAATAAAAATCTTGATATATAGGTAGTTATTCCCTCCTTTAATTACAAGCATAACTTTTATCGCTCACTATAATGAGGAGAAAAGGTTAAAACGGTTCATTTGTCTTTCGATATATATATATATAAAGTTGGGAATGAGAAAGCTGAAGTGGCACTCTCTAAATCAAGGAAATGTATTTATCTATTTTCTCAATTTTTTGGAACTTTTTTCTATTTTAATATAATATTTAATTACTTAAAGCCAATACTTTATGGTTCAAATTTTAGCTCCATAATAAATAAGAGAATTGAAAAAACAACAGTTTCAAAAATGAAAGTCATCCGTTTTTTCCCCTTTCTTCTTTGTTCCCCATTAAATTATTGTAAAGTAGTAAAATCTGAAGAGGTGTGTCACATTTATTACATCCTCTTGACTCTCTCGATTGAGATACGAAGAGTTATGCCTTATTTACTGTACCTCTCCAAATAATTACAGTGTCTTCCCTTTGAATTTTCAGACATATAACAATATCCTTAGCCCTTCTTTCTCTCTAAGTTTTTGGTTTTCCTTTTGCTCCTTTTTGTTCGTGAATTCTGTTTCCAAACATCATACTTTGCTTTATTAGGCCGTTTTTGCTTTGTTTTACAGTAGTAAGTATGTATCTTCCATATATATAAATATAACTTTCTAATTCTTTTTCTTCCCATCCCAACGGTATGAGAGACGAAATCAAATTTTAAACGGATTTGATGTCTCTTATACGCCCAAACGGTATAAGAGAAAAAACACTCAGAAGAAAATCCATCCCAACATCTTCTTCATCACCAACCATCCTCCAAAAATACTATGTAAAATACTCCCTTACGAGTACTTTAGTAATTCCTCCTCTAAGTTTGTAAAATAAATAAATCCTTATGCTTATGAGTGATCGTTTTTAATTCCTAAAGCTCAGTAGACTTTTTCGGGTTTCCCGAAAGGGAAATCCCTATCCTAGAAACATGTAAGTTACTCATCTTTATCTAAATTATGTTTCTACTAGATATTACCCCTGTTTCTTTTACAGTTTTATGTTATCCTGTATAATTTTATGTTCATATGTTCGATTATTAGTCTAATAACAACAAGATATCACTCTTAGTATATAGTTAGCTTCCCAATTTCTTAACAATTACGATGGATTAACCTGTAAATTCCAAGGAGAAACCGGTTAAGAAAAACCCGAAAATAATCAAGAAGGGTATAAGTGTTTAACCGTGGCCGGGGTGAGGTTAAAGAAATAAGAGTTAAGAAAATAGTTAAAATCTTTAAAAGATTGGGAAGAAGAAATGAACAGAGTGAAAAAAAAAGAGTAGTAAAGGGGTAATTTCAATTCATAATTTAGATAATATTGTAACTATACAAGTCAGAGAGAGAGAGAGAGAGAGAGAGAGAGTACCGAGTAGGATTTTCACAACATAAGAGTTTAATCGCAAAAAATAATTTTATTGTTAATGTCCAATAATCGTATTAATTATACCCATCCAGAAAGCTTTGCTAGGAGCCTTACCCAAAATTTAGAAGAATTTGTATTAGACATAGAAATCGGATTTTATTCGATAGTAGACTTGGTCGTACATTTTATATACCTACAACACAATAGTAGTATATGTTCAGATATATATAGAAAACAACTACATCTGATATTGTTAATATTATCATACCATCAATCATACTATCTATACCATCTAAGAAGAAGATTTTAACCTTTGACAAACTTTTTTATCTAACCCCCTCTTATATTGGTATCAGAGCCATCCCAACATCCTCTTCATCACCAACCATCCTCCAAAAACACTTTGTAAAATACTCCCTTATGAGTACTTTAGTAATTCTTCCTCGAAGTTTGTAAAATAAATAAATCCTTATGCTTATGCGTGATCGTTTTTAATTCTTAAAGCTCAGTAGACTTTTTCGGGTTTTCCGAAAGGGAAATCTCTCCCCTATAAACATGTAAATTACTCATCTTCATCTAAATTATGTTTCTACTAGATATTACCCCTGTTTCTTTTACAATTTTATGTTATCATGTATAGTTTTATGTTCATATGTTCGATTATTAGTCTGATAACAACAAGATATCACTCTTAGTATATAGTTAGCTTCCCAATTTCTTAATAATTATGATGGATTAACCTGTAAATTCCTAGGAGAAACCGGTTAAGAAAAACCCAAAAATAATCAAGAAAGGTATAAGTGTTTAACCGTGGCCGGGGTGAGGTTAAAGAAATAAGAGTTAAGAAAAGAGTTAAATCATTAAAAGATTGGGAAGAAGAAATGAAGAGTAAAAAAAAAAGAGTAGTTAAGGGGTAATCTCAGTTCATAATTTGGATAGTATTGTAACTATACAAATCAATAGAATAAGGGAGAGAGAGTACCGAGTAGGATTTTCACAACATAAGAGTTTAATCGCAAAAAATAATTTTATTGTTAATGTCCAAAAATCGTAATAATTATACCAATCCAGAAAGCTCTGCTAGGAGCCTTACCCAAAATTTAGAAGAATTTATACTAGACATAGAAACCGGATTTTATTCGATAGTAGACTTGGTCGTACATTTTATATACCTACAACACAATAGTAGAATCTGTTCAGATATATATATATAGAAAATAACTGCATCTGATATTGTTAATATTATCATGCCATCAATCATACTATCTATACCATCTAAGAAGAAGATTTTAACCCTTGACCGACTTTTTTATCTAACCCCCTCTTATATTGGTATCAGAGGTATAAAAGACGAAATCTTTGATACCAGGTTGAACAGTACAAGTCAATAGAATAAGAGAGAGAGAGTACCGAGTAGGATTTTCACAACATAAGAGTTTAACCGCAAAAAATAATTTTATTGTTAATGTCCAATAATTGTAATAATTATACCTATCCAGAAAGCTTTGCTAGGAGCCTTACCCAAAATTTAGAAGAATTTTTACTAAACATAGAAACCGGATTTTATTCGATAGTAGACTTTAGCATAGTATTTAGACCCCCATATATATATATATATATATAAATAACTATATATATATAGGGGGATCTAAATACTATGCTAAAGTTTATTATATTAGTCAGAGCATCTGATGGTAAACTGAACAATACTAATGACTACAACGTAGAGCAGTCTTCAGACTATAAAAATTAAACTATAGACAATAGCAAAACAAATTGAGCAGGTAAAGACACGATTAAAGAATAAAATTCTTTATGAACCGAAAAATTTGAATACCATTAGGTTAAAAAAAATAGATAAACTAAAGAATTTAGGATGTTTAGATTTAAAAATATACCCAGAAAAGAAGTATAGAATATTAATTTTAGTAGTGGAGAACATATATTACATACCGAAGATAAACAATATAATACTTTAGTAGATTTAATAATCAACTTTGGAGAAAAAATCCAGGAAAATAATAAAAACATAATAAGAACACTAGAACTAGTAGAAACATTACAAACTAAACAAAGAAAGACTTTATTTATTTTACAAACTTAGAGGAGGAATTACAGGAAGAGAAATAGATGAACGATGGTATAAAAGCGAAGGCGTAATACAAAACCCACATGCAAAATAGTCTATATGGCACAAAGTACAACACATAATGGAAATACTACAAGAAAAATGTACCCATATACAGATACAAAAACAACTAAAACAGAACAATATGAGTTTCAGATCAACTGTGTATACGACATAAAGTTATGACAAAAATGAATATAAAAAAAATATAGAAAATATAAACTTCAATACAATAAGGGATACAACAGAAAAAATTATTATCTTAAAAAATCATCAGCTAGAAAACCATACCTGGATAGAGAAGACATGTTAGAAAGTATAGATAGTTGTGTTATCTTTCTCTCTCAATTTTTTGGTTTTTTTTTTTTATCTTCCCAGCTATTGCTTATATATTATGCAATTGGTTATTATGCAATTGGTTTTTAAATCTTCCACGAAGAGATAGTTTGGTTTATGCAATTAGACATGATAATGAAAAGTTTCAACTGTTGTCAATTCTTTTCTCGGATATCCACGAAGAGATGTAATTGTTGTCAATAACTTATTACGATTAATCAGTTAAAATTTCTTACTTTTAATTTTAGAGCGCAACGTTGATATTCTGCGCACCTATTTTAACCAACTGCGGGTGATTCTTACTTTAATATTATTCTATTAGACTTATTCTGTTGTTTCTGTAATTCTTGAAAGCTTTAATTAAATTAGGTTCATCTTGGACATATTTCTTTCAGAGAAATAACTGGATATAACGTGGAAAGAGGTGCATCTTCTTTAAAACAATTGTGTTAAAGAAACCAATTTCTTCTTTCCGCGACAAATAATTGAAATTTATAGAGTGCATTACTAACAAAGGCGGATCGAAATCCATAGGCATCTCTTATGTTCTTTGCTTTCTTCTCATAAAGTTGTGCGCACAGTCTTTGTGTTCGTGCATATATATATGAAACCATTTTTTGATAAACTTGAAGAGTTTAGCGTGATACAATTTGTTACAGTTACACCTTAAAAATGTCATTCTTTCACGATAATATATTTTTTTGTGTGTAATATTGCTGCTATTTGTTATTTTCAACTTCCTTAAAACAAGTAAATGATTAATGATTAAGGAAAAGTGAAATGGTATATAAAGGGGAGTAGGATGTAATAACTCCACCTGTTCCTCCCATTTCTTCTCCTCTATTTTACCTTGATTGTTTAAGCTTGATTATATTTTGTAGTCTTGAAATTAACATAGTATCACAAAAATATAAAATTAACTAGACTTGGGTTTAACTTTGTTAACTATTCCAAATGTAACATGCTCTATGTATTTAGTGTTTTAGAAGTTATATTTTTTCTATTTTCCCTTTATCTTTTACCTTATTTTAGAAATTCAAAATACAAAAGAAGCGAAAAAGAATGAAGAGGAAGGATACTGCAAGCTATTATAATAAAAATATAAAACTAAACTGAATATTGAATTTTTAGATTTATACTCCTGAAATTAATATTATCATAGTATTCTTACTATAACACATAAAGAACTATTTGTTTTGTTGAATTTTAAATTTTAGTATCTTAAAAGCAACAGTGTAATATTTCTTTCTTTTGTTTTCGGAATTGAATTGCTTAATCTTGATATTATCATTTTTGTCACGACCCCAATCCCGGTCATGATGGTGCCCAACACACTGCTAGGCAAGCCCGACCATTCAACAACATTAACCCAAATTCTTATTCAGATTATAGATAAATATCACAGAGAATTTACTAAGTCATTTCATTCAGGTGTATAATTAATAATAAAATCCGCGGAAGTTCAATTAAAATACCACACCATAGCCCAACAGAATCCGGTGTCACGAATATGAGCCTCTAATACAAAATATCCACCTATTACAAGTCTGTCTAGGAAAAATACGGAACAAAAGATAGAGATAGAGGGGAGAGATCGAGGCTGCGAACGCCATGCGGCTACCTTAATACTCCCGGATACTGCCTGCTCAGCTAAACAATTCCTCACTTAGCATGTGGTGTACTTGGATCTGCACGCAAGGTACAGGGGGTAATGTGAGTACTCCGACCCAGTGAGTAATAAACATAAATAAAGGCTGAGAATAAGAAATCATGGAAAAATACAAAGTAAACTATAACTGGCAGTTTAGAACAACAAATAGTGAAGCAACAAGTCAATTAAGTCAGAGTACCAAATACTGAGACATGTATAACAGATAAAAACAAATGCATGAGTGCAATGCAATGCATATGATGGTACACTCTAGTACCCACTGCGGCGTGCAGCCCGAGCCATCCATTTATTTATCGTCGACGGCGCTCACTGGGGGTGTGTGCAGACTCCGGAGGGGCTCCTACAGCCCAAGCGCAATATCAAGCCATCTCGTGGCATCAAATCTAGGCCCTCAGCCTCATATCAATCTCAGTATAATCAACCAGGCTCTCGGCCTCAATATCAATGTACTCAACCAGGATCTCGGCCTCAATATCAATGTAATACTGTTGCGGCGCGCAGCCCGATCCATGCTCAGTCCAGAAACCATCATAAGCCCATTGGGCATTTGTAAAATAGTAGTTCTCAGCCCGAAATATCATTTAAGTTTTTAAATCTTAGAAAGATGGTTGAGTTTGCAAAACAGTATTTAAAACCTTGGACTGAGGTCAAATGATATGCAAAATATGCGAAAGCAGTGATATCAATCCCTGAAGGATTCAAATAATTGGCAAGAAGCTCAAATGTAACAATTAAATCTAAGTAAGGGTGATTCTCAATTTAGTTCAAGTAGAAAACATGGTACAAACATCTCTCAGGACGGACCAAGTCACAATCCCCAATGGTGATCTACCCCACGCCCGTTATCCGGCGTGCAAGTCACCTCAATATAGCGTAACGATGTGAATTCCGGGGTTTCAAACCCTCAGGACATCATTTACATCAATTACTCACCTCAAGACGGTCAAAGTCTAGCTCGTTATGCCCTTGCCTCTCAAATTACCCTCCTCGTGCGACGAATCTGCCCAAAATCACAACGAATATGTCGCATTATGCTAAAGAGACAATACCCAATCGAAAGCAATCGAAAAATATCAAAGTTCACGAATTTGACAAAACCCGAGCCCACGTCTCGAAAAATCAGAAAATTAACATCACCGGATTCCTTGTCTCGCCACGAGTCTAAACATACCAAGAACTCTCAAATCCGAGTTCAAATGACCCATCAAATCCTAATTGTTTGGTTTCAAAATTAAAGCCCTAGTTCTTGATTTGTAGGCTTATATGCTCCGCATCTCCCGCTCGGTCTCCCGGGTAGCTTCCTCCACGGGCCGACCTCTCCATTGCACTTTTACAGAAGATATATCCTTTTACCTCAATTTTCGAACCTGATGACCCAAAATAGCCACTGGCTCCACATCAAAGGTCAAATCACCATCCAACTGAACTGTGCTGAAATCCAAAACATGGGACGGGTCCCCAAGATACTTCCGGAGCATAGAAACATAAAATACCGGATGCACACTCGACAAGATGGGTGGCAAAGCAAGCATATAGGCCACCTCCCCAATCCTCCTAAGTACCTCAAAAGGTCCAATGAATCGTGGACTCAACTTTCCTTTCTTTCCAAATCTCATAACACCCTTCATGGGCGAAACCTTCAGCAAGACCTTCTCACCAACCATGTAGGACACATCTCGAACTTTCCGGTCCGCATAACTCTTCTGACGCGACTGCGCTGTACGAAGCCTCTCCTGAATCACCTTCACCTTCTCTAAGGCATCATGAACCAAATCTGCCCCCAATAGCCTAGCCTCGCCGGGCTCGAACCAGTCAACTGGAGATCTCAGCGCCTCCCATACAAAGCCTCATATGGTGCCATCTGAATGTTGGACTGATAACTGTTGTTGTAGGCAAACTCTGCAAGCGGCAGAAACTCATCCCAAGAACCTCCAAAATCAATCATACTGGCACGCAACATATCCTCCAATATCTGAATAGTACACTCGGACTGTCCGTCCGTCTGAGGATGAAATGTTGTGCTCAACTCCACCTGGGTACCCAACTCTCGCTGAAAAGTCCTCCAAAATTGGTAAGTAAACTGAGTACCTCTATCTGAGATAATGGAAACTGGAACACCGTGCAATCGCACAATCTCTCGGATAAATATCCCTGCCAACCGCTCTGAAGAATAAGTAGTACACACCGAAATGAAGTGAACGGACTTGGTCAGCCGATCCACAATCACCCAAATAGAATCAAATTTCTTCAAAGTCTGAGGAAGACCACTCACAAAATCCATGGTAACTCTCTCCCACTTCCATCCTGGGATAATCATCTGCTGAAGCAAACCACCCGGTCTCTGATGCTCATATTTCACCTGCTGACAGTTGAGACACCGAGCTACATAACCTACAATATCTTTCTTCATTCTTCTCCACCAATAGTGCTGTCTCAAGTCCTGATACATCTTCGCGGTACCCGGATGAATAGAATACCGCGAGCTGTGGGTCTCCTCCAGAATTAACTCTCTAAGCCCATCTACATTGGGCACACATATACGGCCCTGCATCCTCAATACGCCATCATCATCTATAGTCACATCCCTGGCATCATCATGCTGAACTCTGTCCTTAAGGACAAGCAAATGCGGATCATCATACTGGCGTTCTCTGATGCGATCATATAAGGAAACCGAGAAACCACACAAGCCAACACCCGACTGGGCTCAGAAATGTCCAGTCTCACAAACCGATTAGCCAAGGTTTGAACATCAACTGCAAATGGTCTCTCCCCAACTGGAATGTACGCCAAACTCCCCATATTGACTGCCTTTCGGCTCAAGGCATCTGCCACTACATTGGCCTTTCCAGGATGATACAAAATAGTGATGTCATAATCTTTTAGCAACTCAAACCACCTCCGCTGCCTCAAATTAAGGTCTTTCTGCTTAAACAAATGCTGAAGACTGCGATGATTAGTGAATACCTTGGAAGATACGCCATATAAATAGTGCCTCCAAATCTTCAAGACATGAACTATAGCATCCAACTCTAGGTCATGAACAGGGTAGTTCTTCTCATGGGGCTTTAACTGACGAGAAGCATAAGCAATAACTCTACCCTCTTGCATCAACACACAGCCAATCCCAACTCTCGAAGCATCACAATATACAGTATATGAACCTGTAGCTGATGGTAAAACCAATACTGGAGCTATGATCAAAACTGTCTTGAGCTTCTAAAAGCTCTCCTCACACTCGTCTGACCATACAAATGGAGCACCTTTCTAAGTCAACTTGGTCAAAGGCGACGCAATGGATGAAAACCCCTAAACAAACCGGCGATAATAGCCTGCTAATCCGAGAAAACTACGGATCTCTGTGGCTGAGGACGGTCGAGACCAACTCTGCACTGCTTCTATCTTCTTTGGATCAACCTAAATACCCTCGCTGGACACTATATGTCTCAAGAATGCCACAGAACTTAGCCAAAATTCACACTTGGAGAATTTTGCATAAAGATTCTCTTCCCTCAATCTCTGCAACACTACACGCAAATGCTTGGCGTGCTCCTCCTGGCTACGCGAGTACACCAGAATGTCATCAATAAATACAATAACAAAAGAATCCAGATAAGGTCGAAATACACTGTTCATCAAATGCATGAACGTTGTTGGGGCATTGGTCAACCCGAAAGACATGACTAGAAACTCATAGTGACCATATCTAGTCCTGAAAGCTATCTTAAGAATATCAGAGTCCCTGATTTTTAACTGGTGATAGCCTAAACGGAGATCAATTTTTGAAAACACCCTAGCTCCCTGAAGCTGATCAAATAAGTCATCAATGCGAGGCAAAAGATACTTGTTCTTCACTGTTACCTTATTTAATTACCTGTATTCAATACACATTCTCATTGTGACATCTTTCTTCTTCACAAACAGAACTGGCGCACCCCACGGTGACACACTAGGCCGAATGAACCCCTTGTCTAGGAGCTCCTAAAGCTGCTCCTTCAATTCTTTCAACTCTTCTGGTGTCATACGATATGGCGGAATAGAAATGGGCTGGGTGCCCAGCACCAAGTCAATGCCAAAATCAATATCCCTGTCCGGCGGTATGCTCGGTAGGTCTATAGGAAATACATCAGGAAAATCCCTCACAACTGGGACAGAATCAATACTAGGAGTCTCAGCTCCAACATCTCGCACAAAAGCTAGATATGATAGACAACCCTTCCCAACCATACGCTGGGCTTTCAAGAAGGAAATTACTCTGCTAGGAACATAATCAGTCATACCATGCCACTCGATCCTCGAAACACCCGGAATAGCCAAAGTAACTGTCTTAGCATGACAGTCTAGAATAACATGGCACGAAGATAGCCAATCCATGCCCAGAATAACATCAAAATCTACCATGCTCAACAGCAATAAATCAACTCGGGTCTCCAGACCCCTAATAGTCACAATACAAGACCGATACACATGGTCTACAATAATAGTATCGCCCACCGGGGTAGATACGTGCACAGGTAAAGCAAGACACCCTCGGGTCGTACCCAAATAATGAGCAAAATATGAGGACACATAAGAATAGGTGGATCCGGGATCGAATAATACAGAGGCATCTCTGTGACAGACTGGAACATTACTTGTAATGACAGCATCTGAAGCAATAACATATGTCCTGCCTGGAATAGCATAGAAACGAGCCTGGCTGCCTCCTGATCGACCTCCCCCTCTGGGGCGACCCCTAGATGCCTGACCTCCACCCTAGCTGACTGGGTGGGTGTTGAAGAAACTGGAGCAGAAGACGAAGGTTGGCCCCTCTGCTGAAACTGACCACCACGAAGTCGAGGACACTGCCTCTTTATATGACCAAACTCTCCGCACTCGTAGCAACTACCATGTATTGGAGAATGGAACTGGAGGGAACCCCCCACACCTGAATGACCAGCCGATGCACTCGGCGCAGATGAACCCTGAACTGAAGGGGCATAAGATGAGCTCTGAGCTGCGAGAGAGTTAAGTAAAGACTGGCCCTGCTGAAATCCCTGATGACCACGGTCTGAAGATGTCCTACTATACTCTGGACAGGCCGGCTGAGGAGGTCTGTAGGAACGACCTCTACCACGCTGGAACTGGCCCCTAGACGGAGCACCACTGAAACTGCTTGAACCTCTGGGCCTCTTGGCCTCCATCCCCTCTCTCTCTCAGAGGACAACTATCTCAATATCACGAGCAATGTCAACCACACCCTCGAACGAAACACCCAATACTCTCTCTCTAGTCATCAAAATGCGGAGAGAGCAGTTAAGACCATCCACGAATCTCCGGATCCTCTCACGATCCGTCAGAATCATCCAAGTAGCATGACGAGCAAACTGTGAAAATCTCATCTCGTACTGGGTCATGGACATATCTCCCTGAGTCAACCACTCAAACTGCCTACGCAGCTCCTCTTTGCGGGACTGAGGTACATACTTCTTCAGAAATAGAGTGGAGAACTGCTGTCAAGTAAGGGGCGCTGCACCAATAGGTCTACGCCTCTCAAAATCTTCCCACCAAGTAAATGCAGCTCCTTAGAACTGAAATGTAGTAAAAGATACACCACTCGACTCCAAAATCCCTACGGTGCGAAGCATACGCTGACACTTTTCGAGAAAATCCTAGGCATCCTCGCCCTCTTCACCACTGAATGTCGGAGGCTGGAGCCTACCAAATCTCTCGAGATGACGCTGTTCATCATCTAGCATAGCTGGGGCTACAAGGTTCTGAACTGGTGCAACCGGCTGAGCTGGAACAACTTCCGGTGTCTGCAATCCCTGCACAACCTGCTCAGTTGTGTGATTAACAGGAGTCTAGGTGCCTTCCATGGCCTGTGAAGTAGCTGCGGCTGTAGTGGCTGAGACCGCCTAAGCTAGGCCAGTGCAAACTATCAAAATCTGAGCCAAGGTTTCCTGAAGACCCGGAATCACAATAGGCATAGCTGGTGCTTGAACTGGTACAACTGCTGGAGCCTGATCTGGAACTGGGGCAGTTGGTGGATTAACAGGTGCTGCCCGCGCTACTCTACTCTGCCAAGCCCACGACCGCATCCACGACCTTTGGTGGAATCAGTGGGTGGCACTAGTGGTCGTCCGCCTCGTCCAGTAGCACGAGTCCTCTCTATCTGCGTGAGAATAGAATGACAGAAATTTTTAGTGTTCAGATCAACAAAGTCGCACGACAAGAATTTCAAGAATATGAAGTTTTCCTAAAGGTTCTGCAGCCTCTCGAGGATAAATACAGACATCTCCGTACCGATCCGCGAGACTCTACTAAACCGGCTCATAACTCGCAAGACCAATTAACCTAGGCTCTGATACCAACTTGTCACGACCCCAACCCCGATCATGATGGCGCCCAACACACTGCTAGGCAAGCCCGAACCATTCAACAACATTATCCCAAATTCTTATTCAGATTATAGATAAATATCACAGAGAATTTACTAAGTCATTTCATTCAAGTGTATAATTAATAATAAAATCTGCGGAAGTTCAATTAAAATACCACACCATAGCCCAACAGAATCCGGTGTCACGAATATGAGCCTCTAATACAGAATATCCACCTATTACAAGTCTGTCTAGGAAAAATACGGAATAAAAGATAGAGATAGAGGGGAGAGATCAAGGCTGCGAATGCCATGCAGCTACCTCAATACTCCCGGATACTGCCTGCTCAGCTAAACAATTCCTCACTTAGCCTGTGATGTACCTGGATCTGCACGCAAGGTGCAGAGAGTAATGTGAGTACTCCGACCCAGTGAGTAATAAACATAAATAAAGGCTGAGAATAACAAATCATGGAAAAATACAAAGTAAACTATAACTGGCAGTTTAGAACAACAAATAGTGAAGCAATAAGTCAATTAAGTCAGAGTACCAAATACTGAGACAGGTATAACAGATAAAAACAAATGCATGAGTGCAATGCAATGCATATGATGGTACACTCTAGTACCCACTGTGGCGTGCAGCCCGAGCCATCCATTTATTTATCGTCGACGACGCTCACTGGGGGTATGTGCAGACTCCGGAGGGGTACAGCCCAAGCGCAATATCAAGCCATCTCGTGGCATCAAATCTAGGCTCTCGGCCTCAATATCAATGTACTCAACCAGGTTCTTGGCCTCAATATCAATGTAATACTGCTGCGACGCGTAGCCCGATGCATGCTCAGTCCAGAAACCATCATAAGCCCCTTGGGCATTTGTAAAACAGTAGTTCTCAGCCCGAAATATCATTTAGAAATATCATTTATGTTTTTAAATCTTAGAAAGATGGCTAAGTTTGCAAAACAGTATTTAAAACCTTGGACTGAGGTCAAATGATATGCAAATTATGCGAAAACAGTGATATTAATCCATGAAGGATTCAAATAATTGGCAAGAATCCCAAATGTAACAATTAAATCTAAGTAAGGATTATTCTCAATTTAGTTCAAGTAGAAAACACGGTACAAACATCTCTTGGGACGGACCAAGTCACAATCCCCAATGGTGCTCTACCCCACGCCCGTTATCCGGCATGCAAGTCACCTCAATATAGCGTTACGATGTGAAATTCCGGGGTTTCAAACCCTCAGGACATCATTTATATCAATTACTCACCTCAAGACAGTCAAAGTCTAGCTCGCTATGGCCTTGCCTCTCAAATTACCCTCCTCGTGCGACGAATCTGCCCAAAATCACAACGAATATGTCGCATTATGCTAAAGAGACAATACCCAATCGAAAGCAATTGAAAAATATCAAAATTCACGAATTGTACAAAACTCGAGCCCACGTCTCGAAAAATCAGAAAATTAACATCACCGGATTCCTTGTATCGCCACGAGTCTATACATACCAAGAACTTCCAAATCCGAGTTCAAATGACCCATCAAATCCTAATTGTTTGGTTTCAAAATTCAAGCCCTAGTTCTTGATTTGTAGGCTTATATTTCATGAATCTCTAGGTGGAATTCACAATAAAAACAAGTTCTAAGTCCAAGAAACATACCTCAAGTCGTTCCCCCTTGAATCCCTCTTTAATCTCCACCAAGAAGCTCTCAAAATGATCAACCATGGAGGAAAAATGACCCAAAATCGTGGATGGAGTGTTTTATAAACTCACAGCCCAGATTTTTTTGGAAGTACTGTTCACGCGTGCAGTTACTGTTCACGCTGCTAAAAAAAATACAGCAGCAACCAAAGAAATTGCAGCACTTTTCTTTTTACTAAAATGGCTCTAACTCCATCATAAGAACTCGAAATTCGATGATTCTTGTTCCTATGAGTCACAAATAATGCTACGAACATAGTCCTTCAATCGAAACTCAATTCGGAGCTCGTTTGCTCAGTGCGATATCCATTTCGATCCTTAAACAATTAACTCATGTTTCGTGTCAAAAAACCCAATCGCGACTTGATGAAATTAGACCAAACTTTCCAGATCACTCCTATAATTCATTATTTAAATTCTGGAAATCTAGAAATAAAATTTCGATCTCTAGAACTAAAAATGGACCTTTGGATCATTACATGTTTATGCTCAAACGACAAATATCTTCCAAAAACTCTTCCAAAACTTATCCGAGCCTCATGGGACCCCGACCAAACATGCCAACATAATTCATAACATTATTCAAACCTCTTCCAATCATCAAAACACCTCAAACAACATTAAATTACCCAAAACTCATCGAATTCAAGCCTAATTTCTTAAAAACTTCCGAAATACGCATTTGATCAAAAACTCGGCCAAAACACCTCCGAATGATCTAAAATTTTTGTCACGACCCAATCCCCGAACCCGGTCGTGATGGCGCCTCTCGCGAAGATAAGGCCAGCCAGACCAAAATGGAACACTTCTTTTAAACAGTTAATCATCATAAACAGTAGTAACATATAATATAATATTCATAAATTGCGGAATTTAACGATAATAACAGCAGGAATCATCCCGACACAGCCCAAACCGGGGTGTCACAAGTCATGAGCTACTACAGAATCTGCTATAGGTCTACAAAGTACGGAATTCGATACAACAGTCTGAAGAAAACATAAATGATAGAGGATAAGAGAGACAAGGGGCTGTGGACTTCAACAACTACCTCGTAACTCCAAATCACTGCCTAGCCTTGAAGGAATCAGCGATCAGTTGCGGACTTTGCTATACCTGAATCTGCACACACAATGCGATGAGTAATGTGAGAACTCCGACTCAGTGAGTAATAATTACAAATAATGGCTGAAAGTATGAAAACACGTAAAGGCACAAAGCAATTCCATATCAAGTAGTAAAATCACTTAAAGCAGTAAATCAGTGAAGAAATCAATGATATTCCTTTTTAAAACAAGTAAAACAGGTAATTTAACAGGTAATTAACAAGTAGAAATCTGCCCCTCGGGCATAGTATCAATCGCTCAGCATAGTATCAGCCCCTCGGGCTCACTCTCAGTATAGTATCAGCCCCTCGGGCTACCTCACAATCACTCAGCATAAAGGTTAGCCATTTTTACCTGACCAAATTGAATCATACAGTGTCATTGTTACCACTGTTTCAAATCACATGGGTACTCGCACTCACTGTGGGTGTGCAGACTCCGGAGGGGCCCCTTACGGCCCAAACTCTATATCAAGCCACCTCGTGGCATCATCACTCAGCATATCCTCAATCACTCAAGCCACCGCATGGCATAAATAGTATCTCAGGCCCTCGGCCTCATATCACTCAGCATATCCTCACATATGGCCCTCGGCCTCACTCAGTCCAGAAATCATCATAAGCCCCTTGGGCATTAGTAAAACAGTAGTTCTCAGCCCAAAACATGATGTAGAAATATCATTTAAGTTTCAAATCTGAGTAAACGTGGCTGAGTTTGTAAAATAGTAGATATCAATAGGACTGAGTTCAAATAATAAGTCAAGTAAGGAAACAATGATAAAAATCCCCGAAGGGTTCAAATAGTTGGCACAAAGCCCAAATATGGTAATCAGCCCAAATCATGATGGTAACAAATGAATTTCAGTCAAATATTCAGTAAAGTCATCAATCGGGATGGACCAAGTCACAATCCCCAGTAGTGAAAGACCCCACACTCATCATCCAGCACGTATCTTGCCTAAATATAGCACTACGATGTGCAATCCGGGGTTTCAAACCCTCAGGACAAAATTTACAACCATTACTCACCTCAAACTGGCTAATTCTCTAGCTCGCGACGCCTTTTCCCCTTGAATTGGCCTCCACGCGCGTCGAATCTATCCAAAATCAGAACGAATACGTCACAATATGCTAAGGGAACAAAGCCCAAGCGAAAACATTCGAAAAATATCAAAAATCTCGAAATTAGCAGAACCCGGGCCCACGTCTCAGAATCGGGTAAAATTTACATTTTCAGAATCCTCATACCCTCACGAGTCTAACCATACCAAAATTATCCAATTCTGATACCATTTGGTCCTTCAAATCATCATTTTACATTTTGAAAGGTTTCACAATTATTTTCCCAAATTCCATCTCAAATCACGAATTAAATGATGAATTCAGTGATAGATTGATGTATTCTAGCCAAATATGAGTTAAAATCACTTACCCCGATGAATTTTTTGAAAAACCTTCAAAAAATCGCCAAATCCGAGCTCTCTAGGTCAAAATATTAAATAAAATCCAAAACCTCGTATTTATATAGAGTACCCTTCAGGTCTTCTCACCGCGGCCGCGCCTGTTTTTGTGCGGTCCGCGCGAGTTCAGAAACTGTGAAACTACAAGTCAAACTCATGCGGCCGTGTCCCACTCCATGCGGCCCGCGTCCCTCTCCATGCGGCCGCACTCTATGGTCACACGGTCCGCGTCAGTGACGTTCAGAGAGCTGCCAAACCCAAACATGCGGCTGCACAACAACTTTATGCGGTCCGCGCCAGCCTTCATGTGGCCGCATTCCAACTTTGTGCGGTCCGCATCACCGCGCGGTCCGCGCGACGCCTACCGCGGCCGCGCCCCTGCAGTCCTCTTGGACCTGCTAAAGCTGCTGCATTTGTCTGTTATATTTTCCAACTCCAAACTTCCCGTTAGCCATCCGAAATCACCCCGAGGCCCCCGGGACCTCAACCAAAATCACCAAAGCATCCTAAAACATCCTCCAAACTCGTTCCAATCCTCAAAATACCTCAGACAACATCAAAACCATCAAATTACATCGAATTCAAGTCTAAGAACTCCAAGAACTCTTGAATTATGCTTTCGATCAAAAGTTCTATCAATTCTCGTACGAATGACCTGAAATTTTGCACACATATCCCAAATGACACAACAAAGCTACTGCAACTCTCGGAATTCCATTTCGACCCCTATATCAAAATCTCGCCTATCAACCGGAACTTGTCAAAATATCAATTTCGCCAATTCAAGCCTAAATCTTCTCTTCAACTCCAAAACCCATTCCGATTGCGCTCCTAAGTCACAAATCACCTCCCGAAGCTAACAGAACCATCGGAACTCACTTCCAAGCCTTATAACACATAAGTCAATATCCGGTTGACTTTTCCAACTTAAGCCTTCTTAAAAGAGACTAAGTGTCTCATTTCTTACCAAATCCTCTCCGAACTCGAACTAATAAACTCGATCACATAAAACACGGATAACGAAGCGTAAAGAAGCTGAAATGGGGGAAATGGAGCGGTAACTCATGAGACGACTGGCAGGGTCATCACATCCTCCCCAACTTAAGCAAACGTTCATCCTCGAACGGGGCAAGAAACATACCTGAAGCCTCAAACAGATGAGGATATCTTCTCCGTATCTCCCGCTCGGTCTCCCAGGTAGCTTCCTCCACGGGCCTACCTCTCCACTGCACTTTCACTGAAGTTATATCCTTTGACCTCAACTTCCGAACCTGCGACCCACAATAGCTACTAGCTCCACATCAAAGGTCAAATCATCATCCAACTGAACCGTGCTGAAGTCCAAAACATGAGACGGATCCCCAATATACTTCCGGAGCATAGAAACATGAAATACCGGATGCACACTCGACAGGCTAGGTGGCAAAGCAAGCTCATAAGCCACCTCCCCAATCCTCCGAAGCACCTCAAAAGGCCCAATGAACCGAGGACTCAACTTGCCTTTCTTCCCAAACCTCATAACACCCTTCATGGGCGAAACCTTCAACAAGACCTTCTCACCGACCATGTAGGACACATCTCAAACCTTCCGGTCTACATAACTCTTCTGACGCGACTGCGTTGTACGAAGCCTCTCATGAATCACCTTCACTTTCTCTAAGGCATCATGAACCAAATTTGTCCCCAATAGTCTAGCCTCGTCGGGCTCGAACCAACCAACCGGAGATCTACACCGCCTCCCGTACAAAGCCTCATATGGATCCATTTGAATACTCGACTGGTAGCTGTTGTTGTAAGCAAACTCTGCAAGTGGTAGAAACTTATCCCATGAACTTCCAAAGTCAATAACACAAGCACGCAACATGTCCTCCAACTTGAATAGTACGCTCAGGCTGTCCGTCCGTCTGAGGATGAAATGTTGTGCTCAACTCTACCTGAGTACCCAACTCTCTCTGCACAGCTCTCCAAAATTGTGAAGTAAACTGAGTACCTCTATATGAGATGATGGAGACCGGAACACCATGCAACCGAACAATCTCCCGGATATAAATCCCTGCCAACCGCTCTGAAGAATAGGTAGTACACACAGGGATAAAGTGCGCAGACTTGGTTAGCCGATCCACAATCACCCAAATAGCGTCGAACTTCTTCAAAGTCCGAGGAAGTCCAACCACAAAGTCCATAATGATTCTCTCCCACTTCCACTCGGGAATAACCATCTGTTGAAACAAGCCACCCGATCTCTGATGATCATACTTCACCTGTTGACAGTTGAGACACCGAGCTACAAATCCCACAATATCTTTCTTCATTCTTCTCCACCAATAGTGCTGCCTCAAATCCTGATACATCTTCGCGGCACCCGAATGAATGGAATACCGCGAGCTATGGGCCTCCTCCAGAATCAGCTCTCTAAGCCTATCCACATTGGGCATACAAATCCGGCCCTGCATCCTCAATACACCATCATCACCGACGATCACATCTCGGGCATCATCATGCTAGACTCTGTCCCTAAGGACAAGCAAATGTGGATCATCATACTGGCGCTCTCTGATGCGATCATATAAAGAAGAGCGAGAAACCATACAAGCCAACACCCGACTAGGCTCCGAAATATCCAACCTCACGAACCGATTATCCAAGGCCTAAACATCAACTGCAAGGGGTCTCTCCCCAACTGGAATATATGCCAAACTCCCCATACTCACTGTCTTTCGGCTCAATGCATCGGCCACCACGTTGGCCTTTCCCGGATGGTACAATATAGTGATATCATAATCCTTAAGCAACTCCAACCATCTTCGCTGCCTCAAATTAAGATCCTTTTGCTTGAACAAATGCTGAAGAATGCGATGATCAGTGAACACCTCACAAGATACGCCATACAAGTAATGCCTCCAAATCTTCAATGCGTGAACTATGGCAGCCAACTCCAAATCATGAACGGGGTAGTTCTTCTCATGGGGCTTCAACTGCCGAGAAGCATAAGCAATAACTCTACCCTCCTGCATCAACACACAACCAATCCCAACTCTTGAAGCATCACAATACACAGTATATGAACCTGAAGCTGATGGCAAAACTAATATTGGAGCTGTGGTCAAGGCTGTTTTGAGCTTCTGAAAGCTCTCCTCACACTCGTCCGACCATACGAATGGACCCTTCTGAATCAACTTGGTCAAGGGCGATGCAATGGATGAAAATCCCTGAACCGGCGATAATAGCCTGCTAACCTAAGAAAGCTACGAATCTCTGTGGCTGAGGACGGTCTGGGCCAACTCTGAACCGCCTCTATCTTCTTCGGATCAACCTGTATCCCCTCGCTGGACACCATGTGCCCCAAGAAAGCCACTGAGCTGAGCCAAAACTCACACTTGGAGAATTTTGCATAAAGCTTATCCTCCCTCAGTCTCTGCAACACAACTCTCAAATGCTCCACGTGCTCCTCCTGACTATGCGAGTACACCAGAATATCATCAATGAATACAATAATGAACGAATCCAGATAAGGCCGAAATACACTGTTCATCAAATGCATGAATGTTGCTGGGGCATTGGTTAGCCCGAAGGACATAACAAGAAACTCATAATGACCATATCTGGTCCTGAAAGCAGTCTTAAGAATATCTGAATCCCTGATCTTCAATTGGTGATAACCAAAATGGAGATCAATCTTGGAGAATACCCTCGCTCCCTGAAGTTGATCAAATAAAACATCAATGCGAGGAAAAGGATACTTGTTCTTGATTGTTACTTTGTTCAATTGCCTATAATCAATGCACATTCTCATCGTGCCATCCTTTTTCTTCATAAACAAAACCGGTGCACCCCAAGGGGACACACTAGGCCGAATGAACCCCTTATCTAGGAGTTCCTGAAGCTGTTCTTTCAATTCCTTCAACTCTGCTGGTGCCATACGATATGGCAGAATAGAAATGGACTGAGTGCCCGACACCAGGTCAATACCAAAATCAATATCCCTGTCCGGTGGCATGCCCGACAGGTCTACAGGAAAAACATCAAGAAAATCCCTCACAACTGGGACAGAATCAATACTAGGAGTTCAGCTCCAACATCCCTCACAAATGCTAGATATGAAAGGCAACCCTTCCCAACCATACGCTGGGCCTTCAAGAAAGAGATCACTCTACTAGGGATATAATCAGTCACACCACGCCACTCGATCCGCGGTACACCCGGCATAGCCAAAGTGACTGTCTTAGCATGACAGTCTAGAATAGCATGACACGGAGATAGCCAATCTATGCGCAAAATGACATTAAAATCCACCATGCTCAATAGAAATAGATCCACTCGGGTCTCCAAACCCCCAATAGTCACCACACATGACCAGTACTCACGGTCTACAACAACAGTATCGCCCACTGGGGAGATACATAAATAGGTAAAGCAAGAAACTCACGGGGTGTACCCAAATAACGAGCAAAGTATGATGACACATAAGAAAAGGTGAAACCGGGGTCAAATAATACAGAGGCATCTTTGTGGCAGACTGAAACAATACTTATAATGACAGCATCTGAAGCAATAGCATCTGGCCTGCCAGAAAGTGCATAGAAACTGGCCTGACCGCCCCCTGATCGACCTCCTCCTCTGGGGCTACCCCTAGCTGCATGACCTCCACCCCTAGCTGGTTGGCGGGTGGTGAGGTAACTGGAGTAGTAGTTGAGGGCTGACCCCTCTGCTGAGATGAACTAGCCATACGATGAGGACACTGCCTCCACACATGTCCAAACTCTCCACACTCATAACAACTCCCAGGTGCTGGAGAAGGGGACTGAAGGGAACCCCTCACACCGGAGTGACCAGCTGATGCACTCGGCATAGAAGAACCCTGAGCTGACGGGGCACGAGATGAACTCTGGGCTGGAAGGGCACTGAGTGATGACTGGCCCCGCTGAGATCCATGATGACCATGACCCGAAGATGCCCCGCGATACTCTAGGCAGGCTGACTGAGCATGCCTGAAAGAACGGCCTCTACCATGCTGAAACTGGCCCCTCTAAGAAGCACCACTATAACTGCCAGATCCTCGAGGCTTCTTGGCCTCCCTATCCTCTCGATCCTGATGGCGAACCGTCTCAATCGTTAGCGATATCGACCACATCCTCGAACGTAGCACCCAACACCCTCTCTCGGGTTATAAGAATACGGAGGTGATAGTTAAGGCCATCAACAAATCTCTTGATCCTCTCACGATCTGTCGGAACCATCCAAATGGCATGACGATCCAACTCAGAAAACCTCGACTCATACTGTGACACAGTCATATCCTCCTGTCGCAACCACTCAAACTGTCTACGCAGCTCCTCTCTGCGAGACTGCGACACATACTTCTCTAAGAAGAGAGTGGAGAACTATTGCCAAGTAAGGGGCGCCGCTCCAACCGGCCTACGCCTCTCATACGCCTCCCACCATGTGAAGGCAGCCCTAGTAAACTGAAAGGTGGTAAATGCCATACCACTAGTCTCAAGAATCCCTGTTGTACGGAGCATCCGCTGACACTTATCAAGAAAACCCTGGGCATCCTCGCCCTCGGTACCACTGAATGACGGAGGCTGGAGTCTACCAAACCTCTCAAGACGATACTGCTCATCATCCGACATAACTGGCACAATAAACTCCTGAGCTGGTGCAACCGGCTGAGCTGGAGGTGCCCCCGGTGTCTGTAGTCCCTGCACTACTTGCTCAGGTGTGCGGGCAGCGGGGGTCTGATTGCCTCCCCCGGCCTGTGAAGTAGCTGCTGCTGTAGTGGCTGAAACTGCCCGAGCCAGGCCAATGCAACCTGTTAAGATCTGTGCCAAGGCCTCCTGTAGACCCAGGATCACGATGGGCACTGCTGGTTCTTGAACTGGTGCTGCTGTTGGAGCCTGATCCGGAGTTGGGGCAGTTGGTGGATCAATAGGTGCTACCCTTGCTACTCTACCTCTACCACGTCCACGACCGCGCCCACCTCTGGTGACCTTAGTGGGTGGCACTGGTGGTCGTCCATCTCGTCCGGTAGCGCGAGTCCTCGCCATCTGCGAGAGAATAGAATAACAGAAGTTTAGCACTCGGATCAACAAGTTCGCACGACAAGAGTTTCAAAGATATGAAGTTTTTCCTAAAGGTTCTGCAGCCTCTCGAGGATAAATACAGATGTCTCCGTACCGATCCGCGAGACTCTACTAAACCTGCCCATGACTCGTGAGACCTAAGTAACCTAGGCTCTAACACCAACTTGTCACGACCCAATCCCCGAACCCGGTCATGATGGCACCTCTCGCGGAGACAAGGCCAGCCAGACTAAAACGGAACACCTCTTTTAAACAGTTAATCATCATAAACAGTAGTAACATATAATATAATATTCATAAATTGCGGAATTTAACGATAATAACAGCAGGAACCATCCCGACATAGCCCAAACCGGGGTGTCACAAGTCATGAGCTACTACAGAATCTGCTATAGGTCTACAAAGTACGGAATCCAATACAACAGTCTGAAGAAAACATAAATGATAGAGGATAAGAGAGACAAGGGGATGTGGACGTCAACAGCTACCTCGTAACTCCAAATCACTGCCTAGCATGGAAGGAATCAGCGCTCAGGTGAGGACTCTGCTATACCTGAATCTGCACACACGGTGCAGGGAGTAATGTGAGTACTCCGACTCAGTGAGTAATAATTACAAATAATGGATGAAAGTATGAAAACACGTAAAGGCACAAAGCAATTCCGTATCAAGTAGTAAAATCACTTAAAACAGTAAATCAGTGAAGAAATCAATGATATTCCTTTTTAAAACAAGTAAAACAGGTAATTAACAAGTAGAAATCCGCCCCTCGGGCACAGTATCAATCGCTCAGCATAGTATCAGCCCCTGGGCTCACTCTCATTACAGTATCAGCCCCTCGGGCTACCTAATAATCACTCAGCATAATGGTCAGCCATTGTTACCTGACCAAATTGCATCATACAGTGTCATTATTACCACTATTTCAAATCACATGGGTACCCACGCTCACTGTGGGTATGCAGATTCCGGAGGGGCCCCTTACGACCCAAGCGTTATATCAAGCCACTTCGTGGCATCATCACTCAGCATATCCTCACATCACTCAAGCAACCGCATGGCATAAATAGTATCTCAGGCCCTCGGCCTCATATCACTCAGCATATCCTCACATATGGCCCTCGGCCTCACTCAGTCCAGAAATCATCATAAGCCCCTTGGGCATTAGTAAAACAGTAGTTCTCAGCCCAAAACATGATGTAGAAATATCATTTAAGTTTCAAATCTGAGTAAAAGTGGCTGAGTTTGTAAAACAGTAGATATCAACAGGACTGAGTTCAAATAATAAGTCAAGCAATAAGGAAACAGTGATAAAAATTCCCAAAGGGTTCAAATAGTTGGCACGAAGCCCAAATATGGCAATCAGACCAAATCATGATTATAACAAATGAATTTCAGTCTAATATTCAGTAAAGTCATCAATCGGGATGGACCAAGTCACAATCCCCAGTAGTGAAAGACCTCACGCTCATCATCCAGCACGTATCTTGCCTCAATATAGCACTACGATGTGCAATCGAGGGTTTCAAACCCTCAGGACTTCATTTACAATCATTACTCACCTCAAACTAGCTAATTCTCTAGCTCGCGATGCCTTTTCCCCTCGAATTGGCCTCCACGCCTGTCGAATCTATCCAAAATCAGAACGAATACGTCACAATATGCTAAGGGAACAAATCCCAAGCGAAAACATTCGAAAAATATCAAAAATCTCGAAATTAGCAGAACCCGAGCCACGGGACCACGTCTTGGAATCAGGTAAAATTTACATTTTCAGAATCCTCATACCCTCACAAGTCTAACCATACCAAAATTATCAAATTCCGATACCATTTGGTCCTTCAAATCATCATTTTATATTTTTGAAAGGTTTCACAATTTTTTCCCCAAATTTCATCTCAAATCACGAATTAAATGATGAATTCAGTGATAGATTCATATAATCTAGCCAAATCTGAGTTAAAATCACTTATCCCGATGAATTTCTTGAAAAACCTTCAAAAAATCGCCAAAATCCGAGCTCTCTAGATCAAAATATTAAATAAAACCCAAAACCTCGTATTTATATAGAGTACCCTTCAGGTCTTCTCACCGCGGCCGCGCCTGTTTTTGTGCGGTCCGCGCGAGTTCAGAAACTATGAAACTACAAGTCAAACTCATACGGCCGCGTCCCACTCCATGCGGCCCGCGGCCCTCTCCATGCGGCCGCACTCTATGGTTACGCGGTCCGCGTCAGTGACGTTCAGAGAGCTGCCAAACCCAATCATGTGGCCGCACAACAACTTTGTGCGGTCCGCGCCAGCCTTCATGCGGCCGCATTCCAACTTTGTGCGGTCCGTGCGATGCCTACCGCGGCCACGGCCGCGCTCCTGCAGTCGTCTTGGACCTGCTACAGCTGCTGCATTTTTCTGTTATATTTTCCAACTCCAAACTTCCCGTTAGCCATCCGAAATCACCCCGAGGCCCCTGGGACCTCAACCAAAATCACCAACGCATCCTAAAACATCCTCCAAACTCGTTCCAATCCTCAAAACACCTCAGACAACATCAAAACCATCAAATTACATCGAATTCAAGCCTAAGAACTCCAAGAACTCTTGAATTATGCTTTTGATCAAAAGGTCTATCAAATCTCGTCCGAATGACCTGAAATTTTGCACACACATCCCAAATGACACAATGAAGCTACTGCAACTCTCAGAATTCCATTCCGATCCCTATATCAAAATCTCGCCTATCAAACGGAATTTGCCAAAATATCAATTTCGCCAATTCAAGCCTAAATCTTCTCTACAACTCCAAAACCCATTCTGATCGCTCTCCTAAGTCACAAATCACCTCCCGAAGCTAACCGAACCATCGGAACTCACTTCCGAGCCTTCTAACACATAAGTCAACATCCGGTTGACTTTTCCAACTTAAGCCTTCTTAAAAGAGACTAAGTGTCTCATTTCTTACCAAATCCTCTCCGAACTCGAACTAATAAACTCGATCACATAAAACACGGATAACGAAATGGAGCGGTAACTCATGAGACGACTGGCCGGGTCATCACAATTTTGTACAAACATCCAAAATTACCTAACAAAGCTACTGCAACTCTCGGAATTCCATTCCGACCCCCGTATCAAAATCTCACCTGCCAACCAGAATTCGCCAAAATACTAACTTCGCCAATTCAAGCCTAATTCTACTCCGGACCTCCAAAATAAATTCCGATCACATTCCTAAGCCACATATCATCCCCCGAAGCTAACCGAATCACCGGAAATCACATCCGAGCCCTCTAACTCAATAGTCAACATCTGGTTGACTTATTCCAAAACAAGCCTTCCTTAAAGAGACTAAGTGTCTCATTTCCTATTAAAGCCAATCCGATTTTACTCTAACACCGAATACCGATAACGAAACATGAAGAAGCATAAAAATGGGGGAAACGAGGCGGTAACTCATGAGACGACGGGCCGGGTCGTCACAATTTTGTTAGCATGATATAAGATATCCTCAAATTTTGGCAAATGGCACAATGTCAAATCGTCAATACATAATATTAATGTTCATTAAAGCATTTTACTTTAACCAATAATTCAATTATATTTTCATCGATAAGAAAGATTTCGCCCAGCAATCTAGACCTTCAAATTAGCCCCGTAAAGTTCTTGAAAAGGAGTAAAGTGTACGCTTGTATAAAAATAGAGAAGCAACTCTTAAGAACCTTTCTTTTTAAAAAAAAAACAACCTTGATACAATTATATCACAGTTGATAATGTTATGGATAGAGAATATAGAGAAGATAAAATTATTATATATAGAGTAAAGATTGATTTTTAATATTAAAAATTTTAGCAATAAATTTTTATACATACTCTAATAAAGACCACGCGAAGCGCAGACAAATTAACTAGTAATAAATATAAAGCAAGATCTACACCCTCATATCCCAAAAATAATTGAAGAGAGTGGGCATTACGTGGTGCCGAGTTTGATTTAATCGGGGTGCTAAAGTGGATATCGAACAATGTGGAAAACAAAAAAAAAATAGTAAATGCAAACCACAGACTTTTTAGAAGAAAACCATATGCTAATAAGTGGTAGCCCGGTACACAAAGCATCTCGTATTTACGCAAAGTCAGGAGAAGGGTCGCATTCCAAGGGAGTGTAATATAGGTAGCCTACCCTGATGTAGGTATTAGTGACTGATTCTACGGATCGAACTCGTAATCTATAAATCACACGAAAACAACTTTACCATTACTTTAAGGCTCCAAAGCAAAAAATCGTACTAATAGTGACCCTATTTACCATATTATTTGTCATAATAGTGACTCCGTACTTTTTTTTTTCTCGGGTTAGGGTGTGGAGGGGGAGTTGGGGAGTGGGATCTAATGTGGGGAAACTTATGAACTTGTTTACACATGCATTTTCTTTATTGACGGATTCAGAATTTAAATATTGTAAATTATATAATATATATTTAATTTTATTTATACTCTTTTTGGCACATATATAGGATTCTGACCTTAAAACACAAAATTATATCGAACTTGCAAACTGACAAACCTATTATTGGATCCTCTATTGATTTTCCCATAATGTGTTGCAGTGTTTTGGGGGCATGACTTTACAGCCCCATCAGTTTTGTTTCTATATTGATAGAAAATGTTGTGTCTCAACAAGGGCAATGACTACAATCTTCCAAATACTTTAATTGTCAAATGAATCCAAGAGCTTACTTGAAACTTATACAAGTTTTGTCTTTGTTTGAAGGTAGTAAACACACTAGTATGAAGTAAACAAAAACAATAGCAACTCATTGAATTCTTAATTTAATTTGTGACTAAACTCTTCATGTGATTCAAAGTTTGTGTTTTAATAGGTCTTTCCATATTTAGCACACTTTTAATTAGTGTATATAAGTTAAACTTCTACTGAAATAACAACAACTTAGCTCCCCTTTGGACATATATTATTTCAAAAAATATTTATAATATTATTTGTTCATGGAATTTGATCAATTTTTAAAAAAATAATAATTCTTTTTCAAATTTCCAAAAACTAGTTTGGGTCAGTTTCTGGGTGAAATATTTTCTTGCACTTACAAAACTTCAATGTTTTTCAAATAAAATGCATATTCAAACACAACTTCAACTTTTAAAAGTTATTTTGTAACAAAAGTTCAACTTTTTTTTCTCTCCAAATTTCAACCAAATCGATGTTCCAACGTTAGCTTATAAATTGGCTATATGTATATATTTTCAACCATGTCCAAGACAGAGGAGAAGATGATCCACAAGAAGATCAGCATGTGCATTTTGATTAGTACTCAAAAAGCTAATAGGAAGGGAGCCTTGGCGTAAAGTTGTTGCTATGTGACTAGGAGGTCACGTGTTCGAGCCGTGAAAATAGTCTCTTGCATAAATGCAGGGTAAGACTGCGTACAATAGACCATTATAATCTGGCCCTTCCCCCGATTCCACAACGAAAGTTTAGTGCACCGGGCTGCCCTTTACTCAAAAAGCTCGTAGGAAAAGACAGGAAGAGAAAACAAAAGGTGGGAAAATAAACAATACTATAAGGGGTCGTTTGGTTGGAATACGCCTATACCGGTATAAGTTATGTTGAGATAATTTATGCTGGAATTGTTGTTTATTCACTGTTTGATATGTTGTATTAAGAATGACAATTGCATAATTTCTAAAAAGAAGGTATAAGTTATACCGGTGCTAATTACCCCACCCTCTATAAGGTATAAGTTATCCTGGTGTTAAAATTAATATCGGGATAACTTATATACCTGATTTGCTAACCAAACAGAATATTAAGGTGATATTAAATTTTTATACCACCCCTATATCTTCTTATACCTCGTACCAAACGACCCCTAAAGATATTTTAATTTGCTGAACTGAATCAGTTCGATTTGTGGGAATGCCTTATTTTCAAATAAGGTGAATCAGAACAAATAACCTACTAGATCTTAAGACTGCTGAGATGTGACTGAAGATTCACTAAATTTTGAAAGTATTGGAATATTAAATAAGGCTAAAGGACAGCAAAAAGTAGGATTGGACAGAAAGCAATGCAACTTGAGTAATCTCATTTAGCGATCAAGACTCATTTACAGATGCGACGCTAGGATATGGAATTTACGGATTCTGAATTCGTCATTGAACAAATAACTTATTTTAATTACTAGGTTCATAATTAAATATTTATAAATTTTCTAATATAAAATATAGAGCTTAAGCAAAAGTTACTCAATTCGCCCGAACTCGTAGCTAAGGCTCTCTCTTCACCTCTGCTCCATTATAATAGTACATTTCATGATTGCAGATAAGATTAAACAAATTAGTTCTATTGACTAACAAATAACAATATAAAGAATTTTTACAATATCACACCAGGTAATAACTATTTTAACATGTTACCGTAACATTTATTAAAAGTAATCGATGAATGCATAATGAATAGAGTTAACTACAATTGCTTTTTAAATGATATGATAGTGTATGTATATATTTATACTGACATACATAAAATCAGAATGCAAAAAAAAAAAAAAAAAATCATCATATGACCACCCGAGTACAAATGCTTTGGTGGATAATCAAAGTTATTTCTTTCAATGGTAAGGTCAATGAAGGGCATGTATTTAGCCAAAATATAAACGGTAAATTCACTCGGCCAAAAAGTAAACAGTTAATTGATTGAATTCGACCGCTTACTTATATAAGGATCATATATATATATATATATATATAGTTATTACGATTGTTGGACATTAACAATAAAATTATTTTTTGCGATTAAACTCTTATGTTGTGAAAATCCTACTTGGTACCCTCTCTCTTTTATTCTATAGACTTGTATAGTTACCATATTATCTAAATTATGAACTGAAATTACCCCTTTACTACTCTTCTTTTTTATTATTTTTTTTAATCCACTCTTTTCATCTCTTCTTCCCAATCTTTTAAAGATTTTAACATTTTTCTTAACTCTTATTTCTTTAACCTCACCTCGGCCATGGTTAAATACTTATACCCTTCTTAATTGTTTTTTATCAGGTAACTTATATCCATCTGTTCTAGTGTTATCATTAAGTCTTTTGTAGTTTATTACCATTCTCGCTTTTCCTCTTACTATCTCACTATGGTTTCTAACCATAAAGGCTGTTGACCTGTGTTTAGAAGTGGATCTTCTTATTACTCCTAAATTTATAAGTTCTTCAATTTTAATTTTGAAGTCTTCTAGATCTTGATTTGTAGCTTCTATTGAAGCTGTTTTAATTATATATTCTTGTGACGACCCGACCAGTCGTCTCATGAGTACCGCTCCGTTTCCCCCATTTCAGCTTTTTTACGCTTCGTTATCCGTGTTTTATGTGATAGGGTTGATTAGTTCGAGTTCGGAGAGGATTTGGTAAGAAATGAGACACTTAGTCTCTTTTAAGAAGGCTTAAATTGGAAAAGTCAATCGGATGTTGACTTATGTGTTAGAAGGCTCGGAAGTGAGTTCCGATGGTTCGGTTAGCTTCGGGAGGTGATTTGTGACTTAGGAGCGCGATCGGAATGGGTTTTGGAGTTGTAGAGAAGATTTAGGCTAGAATTGGCGAAATTGCTATTTTGGCAAATTCCTTGATAGGCGAGATTTTGATATAGGGGTCGGAATGGAATTCCGAGAGTTGCAGTAGCTTCGTTGTATCATTTGGGATGTGTGTGCAAAATTTCAGGTCATTCGAACAAGATTTGATAGACCTTTTGATCGAAAACATAATTTAAGAGTTCTTGGAGTTCTTAGGCTTGAATCCTATGTTAAATTGGTGATTTGATGTTGTTGTAAGCGTTCTGAAGTGTTGAAAAATTTTGAACGATGTCATGGGATGTGTTGGTACAATTAGTTTGAAGTTTCGGGGATCCCGGGTAGGTTCCGGGATGTTTTAGGCCGAAAATCATAGCTGTAGCAGGTCCAGGAGGGTTGCAGGCCCCAGAACTCACCCACGCGGTCCGCACAAAAATGAGTGCGCCCACGGTGAGTGCTGTGTGGACCGCACTAAAGAGGGCGCAGCCGCAGTAGGTGTCGCGCGGACCGCACAAAAGTGGGCGCGGCCGCGGTGAAGAACCTTCCCGCTGGTCCAACTTCGGAAGCTCATATCTTTTGATAGACAAAAAATTGTGAGGTGATTCAAAAACGAAAGTTGTAGACCTTCGTGTCTAGTTTCCAGAAAGGTAAAGATATCGCAATTGGGACATCTGTAGAAAAGGTTATGGCCAATATATTAAAGCCTGTCACTGCAGAGAGAGACCTGTGCGGCAGCGGTTGTGTTTTCGCGCGGACCGCACTGGCTTGCGCAGACCGCGATTTGGTGCGGCCCGCGGTAGCTGAAATCTGAGGGGTACCTATAAATACGAGGTTTTGGGCTTTATTTAATAGTTTGACCTAGAGAGCTCGGATTTTGGCGATTTTTCGAAGGTTTTTCAAGAAATTCATCGAGGTAAGTGATTTTAACTCAGATTTGGCTAGAATACATGAATCTATCACTGAATTCATCATTTAATTCGTGATTTGGGATGGAATTTGGGAAGAAAATTGTGAAACCTTTCAAAAATATAAAATGATGATTTGAAGGACCAAATAGTATCAGAATTGGATAATTTTGGTATGGTTAGACTCGTGAGGGTATGAGGATTCCGAAAATGTAAATTTTACTCGATTCCGAGATGTGGGCCCGGGGCTCAGGTTTTTCTAACTTCAGGATTTTTGATATTTTTCGAATATTTTCGGGAGCTTTGTTCCTTAGCATATTGTGACGTATTCGTTCTGATTTTGGATAGATTCGACGCGCGTGGAGTCCAATTCGAGGGGCAAAGGCGTCGCGAGCTAGAGAATTAGCCAGTTCGAGGTGAGTAATGGTTGTAAATGATGTCCTGAGGGTTTGAAACCCCGAATTTGCACATCGTAGAGCTATATTGAGGTGAGATACGCATTGGATGATGAGCGTGGGGTCTTTTACTACTGGGGATTGTGACTTGGTCCGTCCCGATTGATGATTTTACCGCATATTTGACTGAAATTCATTTGTTATCATCATGATTTGGGCTGATTGCCATATTTGGGCTTCGTGCCAACTATTTGAACCCTTCGGGGATTTTTATCACTGTTTCCTCACTGCTTGACTTATTATTTGAACTTAGTCCTGTTGATATCTACTGTTTTACAAACTCAGCCAATTTTACTCAGATTTGAAATTTAAATGATATTTCTACATCATGTTTTGGGTTGAGAATTACTGTTTTACTAATGCCCAAGGGGCTTGTGATGATTTTTGGACTGAGTGAGGCCGAGGGCCATACGTGAGGATATGCTGAGTGATATGAGGCTGAGGGCCTGAGATATATTATATGCCACGAGGTGGCTTAAGTGATGTGAAGCCGAGTGCCGAGTGATGATGCCACGAGGTGGTTTGATATAGTGCTTGGGCCGTAAGGGGCCCCTCCGGAGTCTGCACACCCATAGTGAGTGCGGGTACCCATTGTTCTGAGTGATTGATGCTATGCCCGAGGGGTTGATATGAGTGATTGTGAGGTAGCCTGAGGGGCTGATACTATTCTGAGAGTGAGCCCGAGGGGCTGATACCGTTCTGAGTGATTGATATTGAGCCCGAGGGGCTGATACTGTACTGAGAGTGAGCCCGAGGGGCTGATACTATGTTGAGCGATTGATACTGTGCCCGAGGGACGGATTTTTACTTGTTATTTACCCGTTAATTTACCGGTTTTACTTGTTTCAAAAGGAATATCATTTGATTTCTTCACTGATTTACTGTTTTAAGTGATTTTTACTGCTTGATATGGAATTGCTTTGTGCCTTTATGTATTTTCAAACCTTTAGCCATTATTTATAATTATTACTCATTGAGTTAGAGTACTCACATTACGCCCTGCACCATGTGCGCAGATTCAGGTATAGCAGAGTCCGCACCTGAGGGCTGATTCCTTCCAGGCTAGGCAGTGATTTGGAGTTACGAGGTAGCTGTTGACGTCCGCAACCCCTTGTCTCTCTTATCCTCTATCATTTATGTTTTCTTCAGATTGTTGTATCGGATTCCGTACTTTGTAGACCTATAGCAGATTCTGTAGTAGCTCATGACTTGTGACACCTCGGTTTGATCTATGTCGGGATGGTTCTTGCGGTTATTATCGTTAAATTTTGCAATTTATGAGTATTATATTATATGTTATTACTGTTTATGATGATAAACTATTTAAAAGAGGTGTTCCATTTTGGTCTGGCTAGCCTTGTCTTCACGAGAGGCGCCATCACGACCGGGTTCGTGGGTTGGGTCGTGACAAGTTGGTATCAGAGCCTAGGTTACATAGGTCTCACGAGTCATGAACAAGTTTAGTAGAGTCTTGCGGATCGGTACGGAGATGTCTGTATTTATCCTCGAGAGGCTGTAGAACCTTTAGGAAAAAACTTCATATTCTTGAAACTACTGTCGTGCAAACTTGTGTATCCGAATGCTAAACTTCTGTTATTCAATTCTCTCGCAGATGGGGTGGACTACCACCAGTGCCACCCACTGAGGCCACCAGAGGTCGTGGACGCGGTCGTGGACGTGGCAGAGCAGCGAGGGCTGCACTTGTTGACCCACCAACTGCCCCAGCTCCGGATCAGGCTCTAGCTATGGATGCTCCAACAGCACCAGTTCAGGCACCAACTGTTGCCTATCGTGGTTCCGGGTCTTCAGAAGGCCTTGGCACAGATCTTCTCAGTTTGCACTGGCCTGGCTCAGGCAGTTTCAGCCACTACAGCAGCAGCTACTTCACAGGCCGAGGGAAGCAATCAGACCCCCGTTGCTCGCACACCTGAGTAGGTAGTGCAGGGACTACAGATACCGGGAGCACCTCCAGCTCAACCGGTTGTACCAGCTCAGGAGTTTGTTGTGCCAGTTATGCTGGATGATGAGCAGCATCGTCTTGAGAGGTTTGATAGACTCCAGCCTCCGTCATTCAATGGTGCCGAGGGCGAGGATGCCCAGAGTTTTCTTGATAAGTGTCAGCGGATGCTCCATATAGCAGGGATTCTTGAGACTAGTGGTGTGGCATTTACTACCTTTCAGTTTACTGGGGCTGCCTTCACATGGTGGGAGGCGTATGAGAGGCGTAGGCTAGTTGGAGCAGCGCCCCTTACTTGGCAACAGTTCTCCACTCTTTTCTTGGAGAAGTATGTGTCGCAGTTCCGCAGAGAGGAGTTGCGTAGACAGTTTGAGTGGTTGCGACAGGGGGATATGACCGTGTCACAGTATGAGTCTAGGTTTTCTGAGTTGGCTCATCATGCCATTTGGATGGTTCCGACAGATCGTGAGAGGATCAGGAGATTTGTTGATGGCCTTAACTATCACCTCCGTATTCTTATGACCTGAGAGATGGTGTTGGGTGCTACATTCGAGGAGTTGGTCGATATCGCTCGCGAGATTGAGACGGTTCGCCATCATGATCGAGAGGAGAGGGAGGCCAAGAAGCCTCGAGGATCTGGCAGTTATAGTGGTGCTTCTTCGAGGGGCCAGTTTCAGCATGGTAAAGGCCATTCTTTCAGGCCTGCTCAGTCAGACCACCCAGAGCATCGCGAGGCATCTTTGGGTCATGGTCATCATGGATCTCAACGGGGCAAGTCATCACTCAGTGCCCTTCCAGCCTAGAGTTCATCTCGTGCCCTGTCAGCTCAGGGTTCTTCTATGCCTAGTGCATCAGTTGGTCACTCCGGTGCGAGGGGTTCCCTTTAGTCCCTTTCTCCAGCACTTGGGAGTTGTTTTGAGTGTGGAGAGTTTGGACATGTGTGGAGGTAGTGTCGTCGTCGTGTTGCTAGTTCGTCCCAACAGAGGGGCCAGCCCTCGACTTCTGCTCTAGTTACTTCACCACCTGCTCAGTCAGGTAGGGGTGGGGGTTAGTCAGACAGGGGTCTCCCTAGAGGGGGAGGTCGATCAGGGGGCGGTCAGGCCCGTTTCTATGCACTTCCAGGCAGACCCAATGCTATTGCTTCAGATGCTGTCATTACAGGTATTATTTCAGTCTGCCATAGAGATGCCTCTATATTATTTGATCCTGGTTCTACCTTTTCTTATGTGCCCTCGTATTTTGCTCATTATTTAGGTATGCCCCGGGAGGTTCTTGCTTTACCTGTTCATGTATCTATCCCGGTGGGCGATACTATTATTGTAGACCGTGTGTACCGGTCATGTGTGGTGACTACTGGGGGTTTGGAGACCCGAGTGGATCTATTGCTATTGAGCATGGTGGATTTTGATGTCATTTTGGGCATGGATTGGTTATCTCCGTATCGTGCTATTCTAGACTGTCATGCTAAGACAATCACTTTGGCTATGTCGAGTGTACCGCGGATCAAGTGGCGTGGTGTGACTGATTATGTTCCTAGTAGAGTGATATCCTTCTTGAAGGCCCAATGTATGGTTGGGAAGGGTTGTCTTTCATATCTAGCGTTTGTGAGGGATGTTGGAGCTGAGACTCCTAGTATTGATTCTATTCCAGTTGTGAGGGATTTTCCTGATGTTTTTCCTGCAGACCTGTCGGGCATGCCACCGGACAGGGATATTGATTTTGGTATTGACCTGGTGCCGGGCACTCAGCCCATTTCTATTCCGTCGTATCGTATGGCACCAGCAGAGTTGAAGGAATTGAAAGAACAGCTGCAGGAACTCCTAGATAAGGGGTTCATTCGGCCTAGTATGTCACCTTGGGGTGCGCCCATTCTGTTTGTGAAGAGGAAGGACGACACAATGAGAATGTGCATCGATTATAGGCAATTTAACAAAGTAACAATTAAGAACAAGTATCTTTTGCCTCGCATTGATGATTTATTTGATCATCTTCAGGGGGCGAGAGTGTTCTCTAAGATTGATCTCCGTTCGGGCTATCACCAGTTGAAGATCAGGGATTCAGATATTCTTAAGACTGCTTTCTGGACCAGATATGGTCATTATGAGTTTCTTGTTATGTCTTTCGGGCTAGCCAATTTCCCAACAACATTCATGCATTTGATGAACAGCGTGTTCCGGCCTTATCTTGATTCGTTCCTTATATTATTCATTGATGATATCCTGGAGTACTCGCGTAGTCAGGAGAAGCACGCGAAGCATTTGAGGGTTGTGTTGTAGAGATTGAGGGAGGAGAAGCTTTATGCAAAATTCTCCAAGTGTGAGTTTTGGCTCAGTTTAGTGGCTTTCTTGGGGCACGTGGTGTCCAGCGAGGGTATACAGGCTGATCCAAAGAAGATAGAGGCGGTTCAGAGTTGGCCCAGACCGTCCTCAGCCACAGAGATTTGTAGCTTTCTTGGGTTGGCAGGCTATTATCGCCGGTTTGTTCAGGGATTTTCATCCATTGCATCACCCTTGACCAAGTTGACTCATAAGGGTGCTCCATTTGTATGGTCGAACGAGTGTGAGAGCTTTCAGAAGCTCAAGACAACCTTGACCACAACTCTATTGTTGGTTTTGCCATTAGCTTCAGGTTCATATACTATGTATTGTGATGCTTCGAGAGTTGGGATTAGTTGTGTGTTGATGCAGGAGAAGGTAGAGTTGTTGCTTATGCTTCTCGTCAGTTGAAGCCCCATGAGAAGAACTACCCCGTTCATGATTTGGTCTTGGCTTCCATAGTTCACACATTGAAGATTTGGAGGCATTACTTGTATGGCGTATCTTGTGAGGTGTTCACTGATCATCACAGTCTTCAGCATTTGTTCAAGCAAAAAGATCTTAATTTGACGCAACGGAGATAGTTGGAGTTGCTTAAGGATTATGATATCACTATTCTGTACCATCCGAGAAAGGCCAACGTGGTGGCCGATGCATTGAGCCGAATGGCAGTGAGTATGGGGAGTTTGGCATATATTCCAGTTGGGGAGAGACCACTTGCAGTTGATGTTCAGGCCTTGACCAATCGGTTTGTGAGATTGGATATTTCGGAGCCCAGTCGGGTGTTGGCTTGTGTGGTTTCTCGGTCTTCCTTATATGATAGTATCAGAGAGCGCCAGTATGATGATCCGCATTTGCTTGTCCTTAAGGACAGAGTCCAGCATGATAATGCTAGAGATGTGACCATCGGTGATGATGGTGTGTTGAGGATGCAAGGCCAGATTTGTGCGCCCAATGTGGATAGGCTTAGAGAGTTGATTTTGGAGGAGGCACATAGCTCGCGGTATTCTATTCATCCGGGTGCCGCGAAGATGTATCAGGATTTGAGGCAGTACTATTGGTGGAGAAGAATGAAGAAAGATATCGTGGGATTTGTAGCTCGGTGTCTCAATTGTCAGCAGGTGAAATATGAGCATCAGAGACCGCGTCGCTTGCTTCAGCAGATGGTTATTCCCGAGTGGAAGTGGGAGAGGGCCACCATGGATTTTTTGGGTGGTCTTCCTCGAACTTTGAAGACGTTCGATGCTATTTGGGTGATTGTGGATCGACTGACCAAGTCTGCGCACTTCATCCCTGTGTGTACTACCTATTCTTCAGAGCGGTTGGCAGGAATTTATATCCGGGAGATTGTTCAGTTGCATGGTGTTCCGGTCTCCATCTTCTCAAATAGAGGTACTTAGTTTACTTCACAGTTTTGGAGAGCCGTATAGAGAGAGTTGGGTACTCAGGTAGAGTTGAGCACAGCGTTTCATCCTTAGATGAATGGACAGTCCGAGCGTACTATTCAGATATTGGAGGACATGTTGCGTGCTTGTGTTATTGACTTTGGAGGTTCATGGGATACGTTTCTACCACTTGCAGAGTTTGCTTACAATAACAGCTACCAGTCGAGTATTCAGATGGCTCCGTATAAGGCTTTATACGGGAGGCGGTGTAGTTCTCCGGTTGGTTGATTCGAGCCCGGCGAGGCTAGACTATTGGGGACAGATTTGGTTCAGGATGCCTTAGAGAAGGTGAAGGTGATTCAGGAGAGGCTTCATACAGCGCAGTCGCGTCAGAAGAGTTATGCGGACCGGAAGGTTCGAGATGTGTCTTATATGGTTGGTGAGAAGGTCTTGCTAAAGGTTTCTCCCATGAAGGGTGTTATGAGGTTTGGGAAGAAGGGCAAGTTGAGTCCGCGGTTCATTGGGACTTTTGAGGTGCTTCGGAGGATTGGGAAGATGTCTAATGAGCTTGCTTTGCCACCCAGCCTGTCGAGTGTGCATCCAGTATTTCATGTTTCTATGCTCCGGAAGTATATTGGGGATCCGTCTAGTATTTTGGACTTTAGCACGGTTTAGTTGGATTATGATTTGACCTTCGATGTGGAGCCAGTAGCTATTTTGGGTCGCCAGGTTTGAAAGTTGAGGTCAAAGGATATAGCTTCAGTGAAAGTGCAGTGGAGAGGGCGGCCCGTGGAGGAGGCTACCTGGGAGACCGAGCGGGAGATACGAAGCAGATATCCTCATCTGTTTGAGGTTTCAGGTATGTTTCTTGACTCGTTCGAGGGCGAACGTTTGTTTAAGTTGGGAAGGATGTGACGACCCGGCCAGTCATCTCATGAGTTACCACTCCGTTTCCCCCATTTCAGCTTCTTTACGCTTTGTTATTCGTGTTTATATGATCGGGTTGATTAGTTCAAGTTCAGAGAGTATTTGGTAAGAAATGAGACACTTAGCCTCTTTTAAGAAGGCTTTAGTTGGAAAAGTCAACCAGACATTGACTTATGTGTTAGAAGGCTCGGAAGTGAGTTCTGATGGTTCGGTTAGCTTCGGGAGGTGATTTGTGACTTAAGAGCGCGATCGGAATGGGTTTTGGAGTTGTAGAGAAGATTTAGGCTTGAATTGGCGAAGTTAGTATTTTGGCGATTTCCGGTTGATAGGTGAGATTTTGATTTGGGAGTCGGAATGGAATTCTGAGAGTTGTTGTAGCTCCGTTAAGTGATTTGGGATGCGTGTGCAAAATTTTAGGTCATTCGGATGTGGTTTGGTTGGGTTTTCGATCGAATGCGTGTTTTAGAAGTTTTAAAAGAGCTTAGGCTTGAATTCGATGTAATTCGATGATTTTAGTGTTAATTGAGGTGTTTTGATGATTGGAGCAAGTTTGGATGATGTTTTAAGATATGTTGGTGTGTTTGGTTGAGGTCTAGGGGGCCTGGGGGTGATTTCGGATGGCTAACGGGAATTTTTGAAGTTGGAAAATGCTACAGAAATGCACCAGTCAGTGCAGAGCAATTTTGCTCTATGCGATCACATAGAAGGTGTTGCGATCTCAAAGGGTTAGCTACAGTGCCCTGAAATTTTGTTCTATGCGATCGCAGGAGCTCTAATGCGATCGCATACGGTTAGCTACAGTACTCGGACAGAATGTTCAAAACATTTCATCCGCGAACCAAACCCATTTTCCACCATTTTTAAGCAACCTTGAGAGCTTTTGGACGGGAATTGAAGTGGTTTTGACGGGAAGTGATTGGAGGTGAGTCCTATGAACTAAATACATGATTATATTGTGAAGTCATCCTTGAAATTCATGAAAATATAGCCAAATTGTAAGAAATTAGGGCTTGAAATTGAAATTCTAAATTTGGGATTTGAGGGGCCATTTGTGATCCGATTTGAGAAATTTTTGTATGTATAGACTCGTGGCGAGATAAGGAACCCGATGTCGTAAAAATTTCTGAGTTCCGAGATGTGGGCCCGGGGCTGGGGTTTTGCTAATTTTGGGATTTTTGATATTTTTCGAATGTTTTCGCTTGGGATTTGTTCCCTTAGCAAATTGTGACGTATTCGTTCTGATTTTGGATAGATTCGACGTGCGTGGAGGCCAATTCGAGGGCAAAGGTGTCGCGAGCTAGAGAATTAGCCAGTTCGAGGTGAGTAATGGTTGTAAATGATGTCCTGAGGGTTTGAAACCCCGGATTGCACATCGTAGTGCTATATTGAGGCAAGATACGCGCTGGATGATGAGCGTGGTGTCTTTCACTACTGGGATTGTGACCTGGTCCATCCCGATTGATGATTTTACCGAATATTTGACTGAAATTCATTTGTTATCATCATGATTTGGGCTGATTGCCATATTTGAGTTTCGTGCCAACTATTTGAACCCCTAGGGGATTTTTATCATTGTTTCCTCACTGCTTGACTTGTTATTTAAACTCAGTACTGTTGATATCTACTGTTTTACAAACTCAGCCACTTTTACTCAGATTTGAAACTTAAATGATATTTCTACATCATATTTTGGGCTGAGAACTACTGCTTTACTAATGCCCAAGGGGCTTGTGATGATTTTTGGACTGAGTGAAGTCGAGGGCCATATGTGATGATATGCTGAGTGATATGAGGCCGAGGGCCTAAGATACTTTATATGCCACGAGGTGGCTTGAGTGATGTGAGGTCGAGTGCCGAGTGATGATGCCACGAGGTGGCTTGATATAGCGCTTGGGCCGTAAGGGGCCCCTCCGGAGTCTGCACACCCACAGTGAGTGCAGGTACCCATTATGCTGAGTGATTGATACTATGCCCGAGGGATTGTTCTGAGTGATTGATACTGAGCCCGAGGGGCTGATATTGTACTGAGAGTGAGCCCGAGGGGCTGATACTATGTTGAGCGATTGATACTGTGCCCGAGGGGCGGATTTCTACTTGTTATTTACCTGTTAATTTACCGGTTTTACTTGTTTCAAAAGGAATATCATTTGATTTCTTCACTGATTTACTGCTTTAAGTGATTTTTACTGCTTGATATGGAATTGCTTTGTGCCTTTACGTGTTTCCATACTTTCAGCCATTATTTATAATTATTACTCACTGAGTCGGAGTACTCACATTACTCCCTGCACCATGTGTGCAGATTCAGGCATCGCAGAGTCCGCTCCTGAGTGCTGATTTCTCCCAGTCCAGGCAGTGATTTGGAGACTACGAGGTAGTTGTTGGCGTTCGCAGCCCCGTGCCTCCCTTATCCTATCATTCCATGTTTTTTTCCTGAACTATTGTATCGGATTTTGTGTTCAGTAGACTTGTATCCGGACTTCTTAGTTGCTCATGACTTGTGACACCCTGGTTTGGGCTGTGTCGGGATGGTTCCTTCTGTTGTTAATGTTAAAATTCCACAATTTATGAGTATTATATTATATGTTATTACTGTTTATGATGATTAACTGTTAAAAAGAGGTGTACCATTTTGGTCTAACTGGCCTTGTCTTCACGAGAAGCGCCATCACGATCAGGTTCGGGGGTTGGATCGTGACATTTACACTCTTTCCTCACAATAGCAAACAATGCACGACATCACCCTTCGTGCTTTATCACTCTTCCTCACCCAAGCAACAATCACAAACAAGTGGTAAGGGAGTAGACAAATAATGATAGAAATCCCGGCAAGGGAATACAAATAAACAGCTAACTCCTGGCAAGGGAGCATAATTAAGCAGTTAAAATCCCGACAAGGGAACAATATCAATAATCTCAGCATCCCGGCAAGGGAGATAGTCAACAAAGCAACAAGCATCCCGGCAAGGGAGCAATTCAATAATTCTTTCTCTTTATTTCACTTTTACCTCTTATATCACTTTACCACCTGAGCCAACGCTCCAAAGGGGTTCAATCATTTCATATACTTTCACGCTTTATGATATACTTGAGCCAATACTCCAAGCATGTACAAATATTAATTCTTCCTCAAACTCTTCACATTATATGAAATTTATCAATGTAACAAGGAAGAGGTATCACAAAATCCGAATAAACACAAATAAGACTCACGGTCATGCAAGACTCTGGTGTATAGATACTCGTCACCATGCCTATACACCGTACTCAACAATTAGCAAATAGCAAACAACACTCTAATCCTATTCCCTCAAGCCAAAGTTAGAACAAACACTTACCTCGTTCCAAAGAATAGCAATCAACCCTCAAATACCGCCTTTCCTTTATAATCTGACTCGGAAACAACGATATCTAGGCATAATTAATTCAATAATATCAATAAAGACTCGATAACAAAATTCCATAGCTTAGATATGAAGTTGCTAGCATTCTTCCAAAAATACCAAAATTCGACCCCGGGCCTACATGGTCCAAACACGAGGTTCGGACCAAATTCATATCACCCATTCATCCACGAGTCCGAATATATAATTTGTTTTCAAATTCGACCCCAAAACGAGGTCCAAATCAAAAAAAAGTAAAAAGCCCTAACTCTACCCCACTCCCCCAATTTCTACCCTAAATTACATGTTTTAGGCCAAGAAATTCAATAGATGTTGATGAAAATGGAAGAGAATAAGTTAAAGATTACTAACCCAAGAGTTTATGGTGAAAGAATTCTTCAAAGATCGCCCTAGAACTTTGGAGAAGAAAGAGTTTGTGAAATTTTGTAAGAATCCCGTAAGGCTACTGTTCTGGATTTTAAAATTTAACTGGGCGAATTTGGCCTATGCGATCGCGGAAAAAGGAGTGCGATCGCATAGAGTAAATGGGACAGGGCTCTGCGATCGCGAATGACACTATGCGATCGCATAAACGAAATAGTGAAGGCTAGCTAACACACTGCGATCGCAGAGGAAATAATGAGATCGCGTAGAGCAAAATATAGGACCTCTCAGGCTAACACTATGCGATCGCGGGAGGAACTATGCGATCGCATAGAACAAACTAAAACCCTAAAAATTTACACTATGCGATCGCGGACATAGCTATGCGATCGCATAGCACAAAAGACTGGACACCAGCAGACAACAGTTCTGCAATTTTTCTAAGTCTAAAACCATTCCGAAACACATCCGAAACACACCCGAGCCCTCGGGGATCCTAACCAAACACATGCACTAACTCAACAACATCATACAAACTTATCCATGCGATCAAATCGCCTAACTAACTTCAAAAATAATGAATCAAACCTCAAAATCAAGAGTTTTTCTCAAACTTCATCAAGTTTCAAATTTAGGAATTCAAGTCCGAATCACGTCAAACGACGTCCCATTTCAACCAAATTTCATAGAAAGCGCTTAAACCACATATAAGACCTCTACCAGGTGCCGGAACCAAAATACGGGCCCGATACCAATGCTTTCTAATTCATTTTTATTTCAAATTTTCATATTAAATTACAGAAAACAATTTCTTTTAAAAATTCATTTCTCGGGCTCGGGACCTCGGATTTCGATTCCGGGCATACGCCCGAGTCCCACATTTTTCTACGGACCCTCCGGGACCGTTTACCCAAAATGTTGACCAAAGTCAACTTTAACCATTTTAAAGCCACAATTTATCAAATTTTACATAATTTAACACATAAGCTTTTCCGGCTCCGTGCCCGGACTGCGCACACAAATCGAGGCAACTAAAGGTGAGGTTTTCAAGGCCTTGGAAGCACGAAAAAGGTGGAAAACCGGTAATGACACTTTGGGTCGTCACATTCTCCACCTTTAAAACAACTGTTCGTCCTCGAACGGACATAAGAAGGAAGTACCTGAGTCGGGGAAAAGGTAAGGATAACGGTCCCGCATATCGGACTCGGACTCCCAGGTCGATGCCTCAGGAGGCTGACCTCTCCACTGAACACGAACCGAAGGAAAACTCTTCGACCTCAACTGGCAAACCTGCCGGTCTAGAATAGCTATCGGCTTCTCCTCATAAGCTAAGTCCTTGTCCAACTGGACAGTGCTGAAATCTAACACGTGGGATGGATCACCGTGATATTTCCGAAGCATGGACACATGAAACACTGGATGTATGGCTGATAATCTCGGTGGCAATGCAAGTCTATAAGCCACCTCTCCCACTCCATCAAGAATCTCAAATGCACCAATGAACCTAGGGCTAAGCTTGCCCTTCTTCCCAAATCTCATCACACCCTTCATAGGCAACACTCGGAGCAATACTCGCTCACCAACCATGAAAGCCACATCTCGAACCTTTCAATCTGCATAGCTCTTTTGCCTGGACTGATCTATACAAAGTCTATCCTGAATGATCCTGACCTTGTCCAAAGCCTCATAAACCAAATCTGTACCCAACAACCAAGCCTCTCCCAGCTCAAACCATCCAACCGGAGATCGACATCGCCTACCATACAAAGCCTCATAAGGAGCCATCTGGATACTTGACTGGTAGCTGTTGTTGTAGGCAAACTCTGCTAAAGGCAAGAACTAATCCCACGGACCTCCAAAGTCAATGACACAAGCTCATAGCATATCCTCCAATATTTGAATAGTCCGCTCGGACTGCCCGTCCGTCTGAGGATGAAATGATGTACTCAACTCAACCTGGGTGCCTAACTCTCGCTGGAATGCTTTCCAGAAACGCGAGGTAAACTGCGTACCTCGTTCCGAAATGATAGATACCGGCACACCATGAAGGCGAACAATCTCCTGGATATAGATCTCAGCTAACCTCTCGGATGAATAGGATACTTCCACGGGAATGAAATGCGCTGACTTGGTCAGCCTATCAACCATTACTCAAACTGCATCGAACTTCCTCCGAGTCTGCGGGAGCCCAACAACGAAGTCCATAGTGATTCGCTCTGACTTCCACTCGGGAAGCTCAATCCTCTAAAATAAACCACCAGGCCTCTGATGCTCATACCTAACCTGCTGAATATTCAAACACCGAGCCACATAGGCAATGATATCCTTCTTTATTCTACGCCACCAATAATGCTGTTGCAAGTCCTGATACATCTTCGCGGTGCTCGGATGAATAGAGTACCGGGAGCTATGGACCTCCTCTAAAATCAACTCTCGAAGCCCATCCACATTAGGCACACAAACTCAACCCTGCAATCTCAAAACTCCATCAGCATCTAAGGTGACCTGCTTGGCACCTCCACGCTATACCGTGTCCCTAAGGACACACAAATGGGGACCATCAAATTGCCGATCACAGATACGCTCTAATAACGAAGAACGGGCGACCGTGCTAGCTAATACTCTACTAGGCTCAGAAATATCCAACCTCACTAACTGATTGCCCAAAGCCTGAACGTCCAAATCAAGCGGTCTCTTGCCGACCGGAATATAAGAAAGACTGCCCATACTGGCTGACTTCCCACTCAAGGCATTGGCCACCATATTGGCCTTTCCCGGGTGATATAGGATAGTGATGTCATAATCTTTCAACAACTCCAACCACCTCCTCTGCCTCAAATTCAACTCCTTTTGCTTGAACAAATACTGAAGACTCTTATGATCCGTGAATACCTCACACGCCATGCCATACAGATAGTGCCTCCAAATCTTCAATTCGTGAATAATGGCTGCCAACTCCAAATTATGCACTAGATAGTTCTTCTCATGAACCTTCAACTGCCTCGAAGCATAGGCAATGATCTTGCCATCCTGCATCAACACTGCGCCAAGTCCAATACGAGATGCATCACAATAGACTGTATAAGGCCATGAACCTGTGGGCAAAACCAATACCGGTGTCGTAGTCAGAGCTGTCTTGAACTTCTTAAAGCTCGCCTCACACTCGTCTGACCATCTTAACTGGGCTCCCTTCTGGGTCAACCTGGTCATCGGGGTTGCAATAAATGAGAACCCCTCCACAAACAGACGATAGTAGCCTGCTAACCCCAAGAAACTCCGAAACTCTATGGCTGATGCTAGTCTAGGCCAGTTCTTGACTGCCTCAATCTTCTTTAGATCAACCTGAATACCCTCTACTGATACAACATGACCTAGAAATGCAACTGAGCTCAACCAGAACTCGCACTTTGAGAACTTAGCATATAACTGACTATCCCTCAAGGTCTGAAGAACCACTCTAAGATGTTGCTTGTGCTCCTCTCGGCTACGGGAATTTATCAAAATATCATCAATGAAGACTATCACGAACGAGTCCAAATAAGGCCTGAACACTCGGTTCATCAAATCCATAAAGGGTGCTGGGGCATTGGTCAACCCAAATCACATAACCAAGAACTCATAATGCCCGTACCGAGTGCAGAATGATGTCTTAGGGACATCGGATGCCCTAATCCTCAATTGATGGTAGCCAGATCTCAAGTCAATATTTGAAAATACCTTGGCACCTTGAAGCTGATCGAACAAATCATCAATCCTCGGTAGTTGATACTTATTCTTAATTGTAACCTTGTTCAATTGCCGGTAATCAATGCACATTCTCATCGATCCATCCTTTTTCTTTACAAATAGAACTGGCGCACCCCAAGGTGATATGCTGAGTCTAATGAAACCCTTCTCAAGCAAGTCTTGCAACTGCTCTTTCAAATCTGGCGGGGCCATGCGATATGGCGTAATAGAAATGGGCTGAGTGCCCGGAGCCAAATCGATGCAAAAATCAATATCCCTATCGGGTGGCATCCCTGGTAAGTCTGATAGGAAAACCTCAGGAAACGCATGAACCACGAGCACAGAATCAATAGAGGGAATATCAGCACTGGAATCACGAACATAAGCCAAGTAGGCCAAACACCCCTTCTCGACCATATGTCGAGCCTTCACATACGAAATAACACTGCGGGTAGAATGACCAGAAGTCCCTCTCCACTCTAAACGGGGCAAATCCGGTAAGGCTAAAGTCACAGTTTTGGCATGACAATCCAAGATCGCATGATACGGGGACAACCAATCCATCCCTAATATAACGTCGAAATCCACCATATCTAAGAGCAACAAATCAACACGGGTCTCAAGTCCCCTAAACACCACAACACAAGAACGATAAACCTGATCAACCACTAGTATAGATACATATACATGAATACTCAAGGCCTCACTAGGCATAACCAAGTAGGGTGCAAAATAAGACGACACATATGAATACATAGATCTAGGGTCAAATAGCACTGAAACATCTCTATCACAGACCAAAATAGTACCTGTAATAACAGCATCGGATGACTCAGCCTCTGGCCTGGCTGGCAAAGCATAACATCGAGGCTGGGGCCCACCTCCCTGAATCACATCCCTGGGATGATCGGCTGCTGGTTGACCCCTACCTCTAGTGGTCTGAGCTCCACCTCTATGACCTCTACCTCCACCTCTATGTCCTCTACCCCCGCCTCTAGCTGGCTGGGCAGGATGTGGAGCAGCTGGTGCCTGTATCATAGGACGAGGACCCTGCTGCTGAGAACTACCTGAAACTCGAGGGCAAAACCTGGCAATGTGACCCATATCACCACAAGTGTAACAAGCCCTCGGCTGCTGAGACTACTGACCCTGTCGCCCTGAATGACCACCTTGGAAACTCTAAAGCGACGGTGCACCGATGGGAGCTGGTGGTGCACTGAAGGACTGCTGATCCAAATAATGCGTCTGAGAACCACGACCACCTGAGATACCATGTGATACCTGGAGAGCTAATTGAAAGGGCATAGGAGGATGGCCTCTACCATACGAATCTCTACCTCCAGATGAGGTACCATTGAATCTTCCTAAATGACGGGGACTCTTATCCGACCCATTATCATCTCCCTGTGACAGAACCATCTCAACTCTGCGGGCCACATTGGCTGCCTCCTGAAATGTGATCTCGCTCCCGGCCTCCTTGGCCATCTTAAGACGAATCGGCAGAATAAGACCATCAATAAACCTTCTCACCCTCTCTCTCTCGGTGGGAAGTATGATGAGAGCAGGGCGAGCTAAATCGATGAACCTGGTCTCATACTGGGTAACACTCATAGAACCCCGCTGGAGGTGCTCAAACTGCCTCCGATAGGCCTCTCTCTGAGTAACGGGGAGAAACTTCTCTAGAAACAACACTGTAAACTGCTCCCAAGTCAAAGATGGTGATCTGGCTGGTCTCGCTAAGCAATAATCCCTCCACCAAGTCTTGGCGGATCCAGAAAAGCGAAATGTAGCAAAATCAACCCCATTGGTCTCAACAATACCCATGTTTCTGAGAACCTCGTGGCAGCTGTCTAGATAATCCTGGGGATCCTCAATAGATGCACCGGCAAAAGTAGAAGTGAAAAGCTTGGTGAACCTATCCAGTCTCCACAAAGCATTGGCGGACATAGCCACTACATCGCCGGTCTAAGCTATGGCACTCGGCTGAACTACCCCTCTTGGCTGAACCGCTGGAGTCTGAATCTGGGGAGCTACCTGCTCCGGAGTGCGTGTAGAAGGAGTCTGAGTCCCTTCTCCAGCCTAAGAAGTGGCTGGTGCTACAGGAAGCAAACCTGTTCGGGTGACTCTCTCCATAAGGCCTACCAATCGAACCAGGGCGTCCTGAAGAACTGGGGTGGTAATGAAACCCTCTGAGACCTGAGTTGGGCCCACCGGAGCTGCTGGAGCTGGAACCTCCTCATCATAATCAACATGAGGCTCCACCTCTGGAACTGCTGCTCGGGGCTGAGCTCTGCCCCTACCTCGGCCTCAGGCACGACCTCGGCCTCGGCCTCTGCCCCTAATAGGAGCTGCTGCTGGGGGCTCGGGCTGCTGCGCGGTCGATGAGGAAGCGCGTGTCCTCGCCATCTGCGAAAGAACGGAGTAGAAATTCAATTAGTATTGGGTAAACAGAACCGCACGACAAGAAAGAACAGATGTGAAGTTTTCCTAACTCAGTAGCCTCTGCGGGATAAATACAGACGTCTCCGTACCGATCCCTTAGACTCTACAGAGCTTGTCCATGAGTTGTGAGACCTAAGTAACCTAGTGCTCTGATACCAACTTATCACGACCCGGATTTCCCACCCTCGGGGTCGTGATGGCGCCTACTAATAGGAGATAGGCAAGCCAACTTAAATTACCTTCCGTTTAACACACATTCTTTTCCATAATTATCAACATGTAATAAAGGCAACATAATTAAAATTTCAAGCGAAAGTCTTAACTTATATAAAAACTGAATAGAAATGCGGAAAGTTTAACATAATCCTCTATCCAAGATTGGTGTCACAATGCTCACGAACTTCTAAGATTTACTAAATACAATCGTCTGAAAGAAAATTATAAACTATTTGTTTTGGTACAAAAGATAACAAAATGAATAAAGAGAGAGAGAGACTCTGGGCCTGCGGACGTCAACAAGGCTACCTCGGTGTCTCTGGACTGAAGTCAGCTCCCGATCAAATCCTACTGCTGAGCTCCAAAAGCTACTCCTAGATCTGTGTAAAAAGATGCACAGAGTGTAGCATCAGCACAACCGACCCTATGTGCTGGTAAGTGCCTGGCCTAACCCCGGCAAAGTAGTGACGAGGCTAGACAGGACCTACCAAAAACAACCTGTGCAGATATATACAATAAAAGGAAATATACAGAATTTAAATAGCTAAGAGGGGGGAGCATGCTATGGGGAGCTAACAGTTTCAAATAGAAATCCTCAATAACAGAAAGAAGTAACAAAGCCAAAATGTCAACAAGAATCAAAAGTCAACAATTTGCACGGCATCACCCTTCGTGCTTTTACTCTCGTCCTCACCAAAACAATACACGACATCACCCTTCGTGCTTTACGCTCTTCCTCACCCAAACAACAATCACAAGGAAAATAGGGTAAGGAAATCTATAACCTCGAAGTAAATCAAATAAGAACAAGTAATCAAAGAAACAACATAACTCGGATATCAACAAAGAATCAGAAAGCAACAAATACACGACATCAACCTTCATGCTTTACGCTCTCGTCCTCACCAAAGCAATCATATAAATGAAATATGCACAGCATCACCCTTCGTGTTTTTTTCTCTTTCCTCACCATATAATCAATAAAATCGGCACAGAATGGTACATCGTGCAGCACGACATCACCCTTCGTGCTTTACTGTGATGACCCGATCAGTCGTCTCATGAGTTAGAGCTCTGTTTCCCCCATTTCAGCTTCTTTACGCTTTGTTATCCGTGTTTTATGTGATCGGGTTGATTAGTTCGAGTTCGGAGAGTATTTGGTAAGAAATGAGACACTTAGTCTCTTTTAAGAAGGCTTAAGTTGGAAAAGTCAACCAGACGTTGACTTATGTGTTAGAAGGCTCGGAAGTGAGTTCTGATGGTTCGGTTAGCTTCGGGAGGTGATTTGTGACTTAGTAGCGCGATCGGAATGGGTTTTGGAGTTTTAGAGAAGATTAAGGCTTGAATTGGCGAAGTTAGTATTTTGGCGATTTCCGGTTGATATGTGAGATTTTGATCCGGGAGTCGGAATGGAATTTTGAGAGTTGTTGTAGCTCCGTTAAGTGATTTGGGATTCCGAGAGAAAATAATGCGATCACATAGAGCAAAATATAGGACCTCTCAGGCTAACACTATGCGATCGCGGTAGGAACTATGCGATCGCATAGAACAAACTAAAACCCTGAAAACTTACACTATGCGATCGCGGACATAGCTATGCGATCGCATAGCACAAAAGACTGGACACCAGCAGACAACAGTTCTGCAATTTTTCTAAGTCTAAAACCATTCCGAAACACATCCGAGCCCTCGGGGCTCTTAACCAAACACATGCACTAACTCAACAACATCATACAAACTTAACCGTGCGATCAAATCGCCTAAATAACTTCAAAAACAATGAATCAAACCTCAAAATCAAGAGTTTTTCTCAAACTTCATCAAGTTTCAAATTTAGGAATTCAAGTACGAATCACGTCAAACGACGTCCGATTTCAACCAAATTTCACAGAAAGCGCTTAAACCACATAAAAGACCTGTACCGGGCGCCGGAACCAAAATACGGGCCCGATACCAATGCTTTATAATTCATTTTTATTTCAAATTTTCATATTAAATTTCATAAAATAATTTCTTTTAAAAATTCATTTCTCGGGATCGGGACCTTGGATTTCGATTCCGGGCATACGCCCAAGTCCCATATTTTTCTACGGACCCTCCGGGACCGTCGAATCACGGGTCCGGGTCCGTTTACCCAAAATGTTGACCAAAGTCAACATTAACCATTTTAAAGCCACAATTTATCAAATTTCACATAATTTAACACATAAGCTTTTCCGGCTCCGTGCCCGGACTGCGCACACAAATCGAAGCAACTAAAGGTGAGGTTTTCAAGGCCTCGAAAGCACGGAAAAAGGGAGAAAACCGGTGATGACCCTTTGGGTCGTCACATTTACCCTTACTTCCTCCTTCCTGTAGTCTTATAGGTTCCTCTATAGGAATTCGTTTTCCTGATGGTTTTACATTTTCTATTTCTGTTTCTTGATCTATTGTATATACTCTTTTTCTAGGTACATTTTCTGTGCTAGTATCTATGGTACTTTGGTAAGTTGTCCTCTGAAATAGGCTTGGGTTAGAACTGGTTGATTCCATTAATTCTTTTAAACTTATTAGAGATTCTATCTCTGTTTCTTCATAACTATCTTGTATCTCTTCAAAAACTTTATCGAATTTATCAGATTTTTTTCTGTGAAATATTTTCTTTTTTATATCCCCAATTATCTGTTCTTAATTCACATTCATTGAAATGTTCTTCTACTTTGGTTAAAGTCAATTTTCCAAGTTTACACCCCTTACATTGGAAAGTCATATTTCTATTTTCTTTAACTAGCCTTCTTACTTTTTCTAATGCTATGTCTACCTCGAATTCGTCTTATATTATTTCAATATTCATAAATTCAATATCATTATCTTCCATTGTACTTTAAGTTCCATCATCTATTTCTTTTTGGGTAGAATAATTATAATTGGTAAACCTAATTGATGTTTCTCCTTTAGAGTTTGTATACTTTAAATGAGATTCCGGTTTGAATATTTTTGGCTTTGCGAAATCTTCTAGATTCCATTCTAATCCAGCATATTCTTCTGGGTTTATCTTAATAGGTTCTATTAATTTTATCCCTTTATTTCTCATTACCTCGACTACATCGTCTACCTTGATTTTGAATTTAGTATTACTATTTGTTGCCATTTTTCCTATGAAACCTACACATATCAGTAAATTATTTCCATTATTCATTTCTTCATATCCCTTAGTCTGTATTCCTATTTTGATATTTTTTCCAAATTCTGCTAGATTTATCATGAAATCTGGGCTAATATAAATATTCCTCCATTATTTGTCATGTCTACTTCTGTTAAAATCTATTATAGATTTCTTTTGATCTGACCATCTGTCATCATATACTACTATTAGTACTTTAGTTCCTAAATTCTTTCTAGTTAGTCCTTTTAATCCGATTACTATTAATCCCATATACATTAAATTCTTTTTATAATTTTTAATTTGTCGTACTGATTCTGGATTAATTAAATTTAGTGTTGCCACCTTATTTCCTATAGCTGATAATTGCTCTTCTCTATAATGTCTATATAATTGAGAGTTATTTAAAAAATATCCTGTATTGTACAGTATTCTCGGATTGAGTAACCTTAGTTGATTTTGTTGAAAGATTTGTATATCTTTGTCTATATCTATTATTTCGTCTAATTTCCGATTTTCCTCTTGTCTTTTTCTAGTTAAAATTCTGGATAACATGTTATTACCTATTCTATTATCTGAAAAACTTATTCGTGATCTTTCTTGGTTTGTTGTTCTTGACCCACCTGGAAAAATGTCCATTTTTGTGGTTTCCTTATTTTAATTTTATCTTTTTGCGATGTAATTTCAACTCTTTTTAATAGTTATATTAGATCATCTACTTTTCGGATTTCAGTCTTTATTTCCTTTTCATTAATAATTTTATCTAGTTTTTTATTAATTTCTAAAAGTAAAACTATTATAGTATTATTCTGTTTTATTATTGTTTGATCTGTTTTTTGTCACCACCCAATCTCCGAACCCGGTCGTGATGGCGCCTCTCGTGAAGACAAGGCCAGCCAGACCAAAACGGAATACCTCTTTTAAATAGTTAATCATCATAACAGTAATAACATATAATAAAATACTCATAAATTGCGGAATTTAACGATAATAACAGCAGGAACCATCCCGACGCAGCCCAAACCGGGGTGTCACAAGTCATTAGCTACTACAGAATCTGCTATAGGTCTACAAGGTACGAAATCCGATACAACAGTCTAAAGAAAACATAAATGATAGAGGATAAGAGAGACAAAGGGCTGCGGACGTCAATAGCTACCTCGTAACTCCAAATCACTGCCTAGCCTGGAAGGAATCAGCGTTCAAGTGCGGACTCTGCTATACCTGAATCTGCACACACGGTGCAGGGAGTAATGTGAGTACTCTGACTCAGTGAGTAATAATTACAAATAATGGTTGAAAGTATGAAAACACGTAAAGGCACAAAGCAATTCCATATCAAGCAGTAAAATCACTTAAAGGAGTAAATCAGTGAAGAAATCAAATGATATTCCTTTTTAAAACAAGTAAAACATGTAATTTAACAAGTAATTAACAAGTAGAAATCCGCCCCTCGGGCATAGTGTCAATCGCTCTGCATAGTATCAGCCCCTCGGGCTACCTCACAATCACTCAACATAATGGTCAGCCATTGTTACCTGACCAAATTGCATCATACAGTGTCATTGTTACCACTGTTTCAAATCACATGGGTACATGTGCTCACTGTGGGTGTGCAGACTCCGGAGGGGCCCCTTACGGCCCAATCCACCGCATGGCATAAATAGTATCTCAGACCCTCAGCCGCATATCACTCAGCATATCTTCACATATGGCCCTCGGCCTCACTCAGTCCAGAAATCATCATAAGCCCCTTGGGCATTAGTAAAACAGTAGTTCTCAACCCAAAACATGATGTAGAAATATCATTTAAGTTTCAAATCTAAGTAAAAGTCGCTGAGTTTGTAAAATAGTAGATATCAACAGGACTGAGTTCAAATAATAAGTCAAGCAGTAAGGAAACAGTGATAAAAATCCCCAAAGGGTTCAAACAGTTAGCACGAAGCCCAAAATGGCAATCCGCCCAAATCATTATGATAACAAATGAATTTCAGTCAAATATTCGGTAAAATCATCAATCGGGATGGACCAAGTCACAATCCCCAGTAGTGAAAGACCCCACACTCATCATCCAGCGCGTATATTGCCTCAATATAGCACTATGATGTGCCATCCGGGGTTTCAAACCCTCAGGACATCATTTACAACCATTACTCACCTCAAACTGGCTAATTCTCTAGCTCGCGACGCCTTTGCCCCTCGAATTGGCCTCCACGTGCGTCGAATCTATCCAAAATCAAAACGAATACGTCACAATATGCTAAGGGAACAAAGCCCAAGCAAAAACATTCGAAAAATATCAAAAATCTCGAAATTAGCAAAACCCGAGCCCCGAGCCCACGTCTCAGAATCGGGTAAAATTTACATTTTCAGAATCCTCATACCCTCACGAGTCTAACCATACCAAAATTATCCAATTCCGATACCATTTGGTCCTTCAAATCATCATTTTACATTTTTGAAAGGTTTCAAAATTTTCTTCCCAAATTCCATCTCAAATCACGAATTAAATGATGAATTCAGTGATAGATTCATGTATTCTAGCCAAATCTGAGTTAAAATCACTTACCCCGATGAATTTCTTGAAAAACCTATGAAAAATCGCCAAAATTCGAGCTCTCTACGTCAAAATATTAAATAAAACCCAAAACCTCATATTTATAGGTACTCCTGAGGTATCAGCTACCGCGGGCCGCACCAAAACTCACACGGTCCGCGCAAGCCAGTGCGGTCCGCGCAAAGGCAACGTGCGGCCGCACAGGCCTCTCTCTGCAGTGACAGGCTTTAATATTTTGGCCATAACCTTTTCTACAGATGTCCAAATTGCGATATCTTTATCTCTCTGGAACCTAGATACGAAGGGCTACAACTTTCGTGTTTGAATCACCTCAAAATTCCTTGTAGATGAAACGATATGAGCTTCCGAAGTTGGACCAGCAGATCGTTCCCCAACCCGGCCGCACACCATTTTGTGCGGTCTGCATGACACCTACTGCGGCCGCGGCCTCTTTTGTGCAGTCCGGACAGCACTCAACGCGGGAGCACCTATTTTTGTGCAGACCGCATGGGTGAGTTCTGGGGCCTGCAACCCCTGTAAACCTGCTACAGCTATGATTTTTGCACTAAAACATCCCGGAACCTACCCGGAACTCCCGGAACTTCAAACCAATTGTACCAACATATCTCATGACATCGTTCAAACTTGCTCAAAATTTCGGAACGCTCACAACAACATCAAATCACCAATTTAACATAGGATTCACGCCTAAGAACTCCAAGAACTCTTAAATTATGCTTTCGATCAAAAGGTCTATCAAATCTCGTCCGAATGACCTGAACTTTTGCACACACATCCCAAATGACACAATGAAGCTACGGCAACTCTCTGAATTCTATTACGAGCCCTATATCAAAATCTCGCCTATCAACCGGAATTTTCCAAAATATCAATTTTGCCAATTCAAGCCTAAATCTTCTCTACAACTCCAAAACCCATTCTGATCGTGCTCCTAAGTCACAAATAACCTCCCGAAGCTAACCGAACCATCAGAACTCACTTTCGAGCCTTCTAGCACATAAGTCAATATCCGGTTGACTTTTCCAATTTAAGCATTCTTAAAAGAGACTAAGTGTCTCATTTCTTACCAAATCCTCTCCGAAATCGAACTAATAAACTCGATCACATAAAACACGGATAACGAAGCGTAAGGAAGCTGAAATGAGGGAAATGGAGCGGTAACTCATGAGCCACAACATGGCATAAATAGTATCTCAGGCCCTCAGCCACATATCACTCAACATATCCTCACATATGGCCCTCGGCCTCACTTAGTCCAGAAATCATCATAAGTCCTTTGGGCATTAGTAAAACAGTAGTTCTCAACCCAAAACATGATGTAGAAATATTATTTAAATTTCAAATCTGAGTAAAAGTGGTTGAGTTTGTAAAACAGTAGATATCAACAGGACTGAGTTCAAATAATAAGTCAAGCAGTAAGGAAACAGTGATAAAAATCCCCGAAGGGTTCAAACAGTTGGCACGAAGCCCAAATATGGCAATCAGCCCAAATCATGATATAACAAATGAATTTCAGTTCAATATTCGGTAAAATCATCAATCGGGATGGACCAAGTCACAATCCCCAGTAGTTAAAGACCCACACTCATCATCCAGCGCGTATCTTGCCTCAATATAGCACTACGATGTGTAATATGGGGTTTCAAACCCTCAGGACATCATTTACAACTATTACTCACCTCAACCTGGCTAATTCTCTAGCTCGCGACGCCTTTGCCCCTCGAATTGGCCTCCACGCACGTTGAATCTATCCAAAATCAGAACGAATACGTCATAATATGCTAAGGGAACAAAGCCCAAGCGAAAACATTCGAAAAATATCAAAAATCTCGAAATTAGCAAAACCCGAGCCCTGGGCCCACGTCTCGGAATCGGGTAAAATTTACATTTTAAGAGTACTCATACCCTCACGAGTCTAACCATACCAAAATTATCCAATTCCGATACCATTTGGTCCTTCAAATCATCATTTTACATTTTTGAAAGGTTTCACAATTTTCTTCCCAAATTCCATCTCATATCACGAATTAAATGATGAATTCAGTGATAGATTCATGATTTCTAGCCAAATCTGAGTTAAAATCACTTACCCCGATGAATTTCTTGAAAACCCTTCGAAAAATCGCCAAAATCCGAGCTCTCTAGGTCAAAATATTAAATAAAACCCAAAACCTCGTATTTATAGGTACTCCTCAGGTATAAGCTACCGCGGGCCGCACCAAAACTCACGCGGTCCGCGCAAGCCAGTGCGGTCCGTGCAAAGGCAATGTGCGGCCGCACAGGCCTCCCTCTGCAGTGATAGGATTTAGTATTTTGGCCATAACGTTTGCTACAGATGCCCAAATAGCAATATCTTTACCTCTATGGAAACTAGACACGAAGGGCTACAACTTTTGTGTTTGAATCACCTCACAATTCCTTGTAGATCAAAAGATATGAGCTTCCGAAGTAGGACTGGCAGATCGTTCCCCACCGCGGCCGCACACCATTTTGTGCGGTCCGCATGACACCTACCACGGCCGCGGCCGCTTTTGTGCGGTCTGCACAGCACTCAACGCGGGCGCACCTATTTTTGTGCGGACCGCATGGGTGAGTTCTGGGGCCTGCAACCCCTGTAGACCTGCTACAGCTATGATTTTTGCACTAAAACATCCCGGAACTCCCGGAACTTCAATCCAATTATACCAACACATCTCATGACATCGTTCAAACTTGCTCAAAACTTCGTAACGCTCACAACAACATCAAATCACCAATTTAACGTATGATTCAGGCCTAAGAACTCCAAGAACTCTTAAATTATGCTTTCGATCAAAAGGTCTATCAAATATCGTCCGAATGACCTGAAATTTTGCACACACATCCCAAATGACACAATGAAACTACTGCAACTCTCGGAATTCCATTCCGACCCCTATATCAAAATCTCGCCTATCAACCAGAATTTGCCAAAATATCAATTTCGCCAATTCAAGCCTAAATCTTCTCTACAACTCCAAAATCCATTCCGATTGCGCTCCTAAGTCACAAATCACCTCCCGAAGCTAACCGAACCATCGGAACTCACTTATGAGCCTTCTAACACATAAGTCAACATCCAGTTGACTTTTCTAATTTAAGCCTTCTTAAAAGAGACTAAGTGTCTCATTTCTTACCAAATCCTCTCCGAAATCGAACTAATAAACTCGATCACATAAAACACGGATAACGAAGCGTAAGGAAGCTGAAATGGGGGAAATGGAACGGTAACTCATGAGACGACTGGTCGGGTCGTCACACTTTTCCCTGAGGAGTATAACTAGTCAGTCCTTCTGGATTGGGTTGAATTCTTTCTGTAAACTTTAATGCTTCTTCATATACTAGATCTAGTTCTAGTTGTAACTCACTCATGAAAGAGTGATTTCTTTTATTGTGTCTATCTTTTCTTTTAAGGTATTTATCTCACTGTTTAATACTTCTACTTGATGTGTTATTTTTTCCACTAATCTGGTTGTTTGTATTTCTAATTCTTTAGGCTTTTCTGTAATAGTCTTAATTAATTATCTATTTCTTCTTTCTTAGGTATTTTTTCCAGATTAAATTTATTGTTTAGAAATTGTATTTTTCTGTCTATTTCTAGTTCTTGTGATTTTAGGAAATCCAAATTTTGTTCTATTTTTTCGAAAGTCTTTCTTTGTTTCGTTTGTAATACTTCTACTAGTTCTAATGTTCTTATTATGTTTTTATTATTTTCTTGGGTTTTTTCTCCAAAGTTAATTATTATATCTATTAAAGTATTGTACTGTTTATCTTCGGTATGTAATATATGTTCTCCACTACTAAAATTACACTTAATTACCGTATTATCTTTTAATATTCTATACTTCTTTTCTGGATATATTTTTAAATCTAAATATTCTAGGTTCTTTAGATTATCTATTTTTTAAACTAATGGTATCCAAATTTTTCGGTTCTTATAGAATTTTATTCTTTGATTTTGTAAATATATTTCTCCTTCTATATATTGTATTTCCCACTCTAAAGCTGATATAGTTTCTGAGCTTATACTACGTTTTACTATATAACTTGGTTCTATGTTTATTTTTAACTCCGATTCTTGTATTTGTTTAGCTAATTCTAAAATTGATATTAATAGAGCCTTAGTCTTTCGTAGTATATTTTTTAATTATCCTTTTCTTTGTATATCCCTACTTAAAATCCAATAGTTACAAGCTATTTCTTTAGTTAAAGGATGTTGTCTCAACATATATATTATCCTAACGGGATATATTTTATCTTATTTATGCTATTTTGGATATAATCCTTTTCTTGTTGTATTTAAATATTAATTCTTTCTATTTCAAGGATAAAATCTCCTGTATTTAAAATATCTGATTCAAAGAAACTTAGTTGTGATTTTGACGTTTCTCTATATTCTATGCTATTTTTAATAATTTCACGACTGATATAGATTAGATGGTGATGGTAACTACTGAATTTATTAACGAATATATATATAAATCTTTTTCTCTGATCGATTATTAGACACTCTTAGTATATGATTAGCTTCCCAATTTCTTAACAATTATGATGGATTAACCTGTAAATTCCTAGGAGAAACTGGTTAAGTAAAACCCGAAAACAATTAAGAAGGGTATAAGTGTTTAACCATGGCCGGGGTGAGGTTAAAGAAATAAGAGTTAAGAAAAGTTAAAATTTCAGTTCATAATTTAGATAATATGGTAACTTTACAAGTCTATAGAATAAAAGAGAGAGAGTACCGAGTAGGATTTTCATAACATAAGATTGGGAAGAAGAGATTTTAACAAGATTTTAACTCTTATTTGTTTTCTTAACTCTTATTTAACACTTTTCTTAACTCTTATTTCTTTAACCTCACCCCGGCCATGGTTAAATATGTATACCCTTCTTAATTGTTTTCGGGTTTTACTTAACCAGTTTCTCCTAGGAATTTACAGGTTAATCCATCATAATTGTTAAGAAATTGGGAAGCTAACCATATACTTAAAGTGATATCTAATAATCGATCATATGAACATGAAACAGTTTATGGAACAACTTATTTTTGCTAAATACATCAGTTGCCATAGTTTTTTCGGACCAACCAGTTTATGAAATAACTTATTTTTGCTAAATATATTAGTTACCATCACCATCTAATCTATATCCGTTGTGAAATTATTAAAAATAACATAGAATATAGAGAAACGTCAGAACCACAACTAAGTTTCTTTGAATCGGATATTTTAAATATAGAAGATTTTCTCCTTGAAATAGAAAGAATTAATATTTAAATACAACAAGAAAAGGATTATATCCAAAACACCAGAAATAAGATAAAATATATATCCCATTAGGATAATATATATGTTGAGACAACATCCTTTAACTAAAGAAATAGCTTGTAACTATTGGATTTTAAGTAGGGATATACAAAGAAAGGGAGAATTAAAAACATACTACGAAAGACTAAGGCTCTATTAATATCAAATTTAGAATTAGCTAAACAAATACAAGAATCGGAGTTAAAAATAAACATAGAACCAAGTTATATAGTAAAACGTAGTATAAGCTCAGAAACCATATCAGCTTTAGAGTGAAAAATACAATATATAGAAGGAGAAATATATTTACAAAATCAAAGAATAAAATTCTATAAGAACCGAAAAATTTGGATACCATTAGGTTAAAAAAAAAGATAATCTAAAGAACCTAGAATATTTAGATTTAAAAATATATCCAGAAAAGAAGTATAGAATATTAAAAGATAATACGATAATTAAGTGTAATTTTAGTAGTGGAGAACATATATTACATACCGAAGATAAACAGTACAATACTTTAGTAGATATAATAATTAACTTTGGAGAAAAAAACCCAATAAAATAATAAAAACATAATAAGAACACTAGAACTAGTAGAAGTATTACAAACGAAACAAAGAAATACTTTAGAAAAAATAGAACAAAATTTGGATTTCTTAAAATCCCAAGAACTAGAAATAGACAGAAAAATACAATTTCTAAACAATAAATTTAATCTGAAAAAAATACCTAAGAAAGAAGAAATAGGAAAATTAATTAAGACTATTACAGAAAAGCCTAAGGAATTAGAAATACAAACAACCAGATTAGTGGAAAAAATAACACATCAAGTAGAAGTATTAAAAAGTGAGATAAATACCTTAAAAGAAAAGATAGACACAATAAAAGAAATCACTCTTTTATGAGTGAGTTACAACTAGAACTAGATCCAGTATATAAAGAAGTATTAAAGTTTACAGAAAGAATTCAACCCAATCCAGAAGGACTGACTAGTTATACTCCCTAGGGAAAAGCAGATCAAACAATAATAAAACAGAATAATACTATAATAGTATTACTTTTAGAAATTAATAAAAAGCTAGGTAAAATTATTAAAGAAAAGGAAATAAAGACTGAAATACCAAAAGTAGATGATCTAATAGAACAATTAAAAATAGTTGAAATAACACCGCAAAAAGATAAAATTAAAATAAGGAAACCACAAAAATGGACCTTTTTCAGGTGGGTCAAGAACAACAAACCAAGAAAGATCACGAATAAGTTTTTCAGATAATAGAATAGGTAATAATATGTTATCCAGAATTTTAACTAGAAAAAGATAAGAGGAAAATCAGAAATTAGACGAAATAATAGATATAGACAAAGATATACAAATCTTTCAACAAAATCAACTAAGGTTACTCAATCCGAGAATATTATACAATACAGGATATTTTTCAAATAACTCTCAATTATATAGACATTATAGAGAAGAGCAATTATCAGCTATAGGAAATAAGGTTGCAACATTAAATTTAATTAATCCAGAATCAGTACGACAAATTAAAAATTATAAAAAGAATTTAATGCATATGGGATTAATAGTAATCGGATTAAAAGGACTAACTAGAAAGAATTTAGGAACTAAAGTACTAATAGTAGTATATGATGACAGATGGTCAGATCAAAAGAAATCTATAATAGGTTTAACAGAAGTAGACATGACAAATAATGGAGGAATATTTTATATTAGCCCAGATTTCATGATAAATCTAGAAAAAATGGAAAAATATCAAAATAGGAATACAGACTAAGGGATATGAAGAAATGAATAATGGAAATAATTTACTGATATGTGTAGGTTTCATAGGAAAAATGGCAACAAATAGTAATACCAAATTCAAAATCAAGGTAGACGATGTAGTCGAGGTAATGGGAAATAAAGGGATAAAATTAATAAAACCTATTAAGATAAACCCAGAAGAATATGCTGGATTAGAATGGAATCTAGAAGATTTCGCAAAGCCAAAAATATTCAAACCGGAATCTCATTTAATGTATACAAACTCTAAAGGAGAAACATCAATTAGGTTTACCAATTATAATTATTCTACCCAAAAAGAAATAGATGATGGAACTGAAAGTACGATGAAAGATAATGATATTGAATTTATGAATATTGAAATAATACAAGACGAATTCGAGGTAGACATAGCAATAGAAAAAGCAAGAAGGCTAGTTAAAGAAAATAGAAATATGACTTTCCAATGTAAGGGGTGTAAACTTGGAAAATTGACTTTAAGAAAAGTAGAAGAACATTTCAAGGAATGTGAATTAAGAACAGATAATTGGGGATATAAAAAAGAAAATATTTCACAGAAAAAATCTGATAAATTCGGTAAATATTTTGAAGAGATACAAGATAGTTATGAAGAAACAGAGACATAATCTCTAATAAGTTTAAAAGAATTAATGGAATCAACCAGTTCTAGCCCAAGCCCATTTCAGAGGACAACTTACCAAAGTACCATAGATACTAGCACAGGAAATGTACCTAGAAAAAGAGTATATAGAATAGATCAAGAAACAGAAATAGATCAATGTCAGCTTATAAGAAAATTTGGGTGAAAGGTGTGCCATTTAAGATAGCTTTTTTCATGTGGAAAGTATGGAGGAACAAGCTGCCATTGGATGAGTTTTTCAGAAGACTTGGCTATCAGATGGCATCTAAGTGTTGGTGTTGTGCAGATCCTTTGGAGGAAACAACACAACACTTATTTTTTACATCATATGCTGCAAACAAAGTATGGAGGTATTACCTTGGGCATGCTGGTATTGTAACAGAAGGACTCACACTACACCAGGCAATTATCAAATGCTGGACTGCATATGTAGTACCTCGACTGAAGCCAATTTTGCAAGCCTTGCCATCAGTCATAGTATGAGAATTATGGAAGAGGAGAAATAGTTATAAATATGGAGATGCAGTCACTATTAACAGGGTGGTGTACCAGATCTCTTCTACTCTGTAGTCGTTGATTAAAGTAAGGAAGCCAGGAATTAGTCATGTTTCTCATAGGTGGCCAGATATGTTGAAGATGATGGAGCAGTTCACACCAAATCTCACGTATACAAAGGTGAATTGGGATTTTCCAGAACAAGGTTGGGTGAAAGTCAAAACAGATGGAGCTTCAAGAGGTAATCTGGGAAGGAGTTCAATTAGTTTTGTCCTTAGAAATGAGGAGGGTGATGTCATGTATGCATGTGGCAAGGAGATCCAAGAGGGCACAAATTCAGTTGCTGAAGCTAAAGCTATCTCTGAGGCTTTGAAATTTTGTGTACAGTATGACTATGTCTTGATTGACTTGCACACAGACTCTATGGTGCTGCAGAAAGTGATTACAGGAGAATGGAAGCCCCCTTGGGTCTTGGGAAGTCTGGTAGAGGAGATTATGGATTTGATGAAGAGGGCTAATGTTAAGATATCTCATACACTCAGAGAAGGAAACAAGTTAGCAGATCACATTGCAAATTATGCCCTAGACAATGTCCTGTTGGAGTGTTATGGATTTGAAGATTTGGATGTTCAAAGGAGAAAGTTGGTGAACTCTGATAAATTACAATGTCCCCATACATAAGAGTCTCAGTTTCAAGGAGATAGGAAGAGGTGGAGGAGCTACATCACCTGCAGAGGGGGATCAAAGGAGTTTGTATAAACATCATCATACTCAAATCCTTTTGGAGGAGAGTATGATGAGATTTTTATCTAACAATTTTTTCTTTTTTGCAGGTACAGATGCTGCAGCTATGTTTTGGATCTTGAGGGAACTTTTTATGGTGGTATTAGTGCTTTGCACTCAGCCCAGAGAAGGAAACTCAAATCCAAACATAGCTACAGAAGAAAATCAGAAATTTCTGATGTCACTGAAGGTTTTCAGCAAATCTAAGGTCACAACAGGAGCTTTAAAGCCCAGAATGTCTAATCGAAATGGGTTACCTGATCTTGGCTATGTCAGCAGCAGGGGGGTACACTTATTAGAGGGGATAGGAGCATGGAGTGCATGTAGAAGGAAGGATCAGGTGGAGGAGCATTTCAGCAGAACAAGCAGGGTCCAGATTCTTAATCTGGTTTTGAGCAGCAGGGCATTCTCAGGGATATGGAGTAATATGGAAGTTCAGGGGTTGGAAGGAAGGGGTCTAATCTGGGGATCCACAGCAAGAGAGGGAGTAGTAGACACACATTGGGATTCAGGGAGCCAGACAGGTGCTAGAGGAAAAGGAATGGTGACAGAAAATGAAAAGGTGAGGAAAAATGAAGTGCAACAGCATAGCAAATGCAGGTTATCTGTATGGCCTCAAGAAGTACATGATACCTTATCATATGATTTGGTGTTGTCTGAACGCAGTTGTAAGCACGTGTTTTTGCCCAATATGAGAATTACTCCCAAAAAATCCAAAAATAAAATGATTTTTCTTTGGTGTGCAATTTTGTGATATTTTGTGATATTTTGAATAATTATTTGTATTTGTCTGTGCGTGTTTATTTGATAAATTAATAAAAAATACAAAAATATGTCGCATTTTGCATGTAGGATTTAATTCTATAGTTGTTAGTAATTAAATTTGTTTTACAAAAATTAAAAATTACAAAAGTAGGCATCGTTTGCATTTTTAGCATTTAATGTCCAAATATACAATTTTATGCTTAATTATTACTTAATTGTGCGTTAATTGTTATTGGGAGTTAATTTGCGCTTTTATAACTTAATTTAATTCTTAATAATAGTTTAAGTATTTTTATAATTTAGTTTTAGAGAAATAAAAGAAGAAAAAAGAGCGAAAATATAAAGAAAGTCGGAATTGGGCCTCTTCTTCGATTTCAAGCCATAGGCCCAAAAAATGGCCCAATCTTCCCTACGACCCAGTCCATTTCGAACTGGGTCGACCCAGTCCATAACCCAAAAGACCCAAACCCTTTTTGTCTTACATTTTACAAAACAAAACAAAAACAAAATGAAGAAAACCCTAAAAATTGCAAAACTTACCCCCCCTTTCTATCTTTCTTCTTCTTCTTCTTCCTCAAGAAAGACAAGCTCCATCAATGGCTACTTCACCATCTCCACCACAACCACCCCTTCACCACATAACCATGGCTGCCCTCAAGCTTCACCATTGTCGTTTTTGTTTTTGTGCCATAGCTGCCCGCGTTTGCTTTCATCTTCTTCGTCGAGATCAAGCTTGAGCTCGACATCCATGGACGACCACTGCTTCTCTAGCAGCCATGGCTGCATTCCTCGAGCACCCGAACCACCACCAAACGACCATCGTTGTCATGCCCGCTACTACTGTGCCGTGCTACTGCTTTTGCTTCCTCCGTCGAGTTGATGCCGCCCGTTTCTGCCACTGCTGGGTCGTCGCCGCTGCTGCCTCGTCGCAACAGTGACGCTGCCGCTGCTACTCCTTCCTCCGCCGCTGCTTCTGCTTCTCGACGTCGTGCTGCTGCTAGTCACGGCAGTAGCTGCGGCTGCTTCTACTTCTTCTTCGTCTTCGTCGTCCTTCGTTCGAGCTTTGGTCGAGGCTCGGACAGATTTGCTTACAATAAAAGTGCATTTGATTCATCTCCGGTTAGTTGTTTTTGAGTTTTATTTTTGTCCATATTTTGTTTGATATTTTCCGGATTCAAATCGTTAAATGATTTAATCCTTGTTTTGTTCGTTGTTCGTCGTTGAAATAATTTTTAGTTTGTTCATATGTTTCGTTAAATTAATTTTCAGATTTCAAAATAGAAGTTTAATTAGTTGTTTTCATGTTTATTTCATGTTTGTATTATTGTTTAAGTAAGTATTTGTTAGTTTGATGTTTGTTAGATTCAAATTGAAATTTAATCAACTATTTCTTCAATTTGTTTCATGTGTTTATGTATTGTTAGAAATTGTTAATATTGTTAAGTTCAAGTTTAAGTTCATAATTGTTTCTTCGTCGATCTTGTTATTTGTTTAAAGAATTTAGTTGTATTAAAGGAATATATTGTTTTAATCGTTTAATCCGTCATGTTTGTTGTCTTAAAATAGATTCATTCATGTTCATACTTTGTTTGGATGATCTTGAATCCGAATTTTGTATAGTTTGATTTCTTGTTTACCATTTATGATTATTGCTTGAATTGTTCTCATAATCTTGTTTAAAGTTTAATATAAGAATTGTTTGTTGTAATGTTGTTAGAGTTGATTTTAAGTTCAATATGATTGAATTTAGAAATCTTCATACTTTGTTTGTTGTTGTTGTTGAATCCGAAAATAGGATTGTTTGTTGCTAAAATATTGTTCAATCAAATTTTAGTTGTTCTTTGTTGTTCAATTCGTGTTCATGTGATTTGTTGTTGAAATGTTGTTAAAATCGTGTTCATGTGATATTGTTGTTATGATGTTCATCCATGTTCATATTGTTGTTTGAACATTGTTAGAAATTGATCATATTGTCTATATTTTGGTTAAGTTTGAATAATTGATGTGTTATAGCTGATGGGTAGTTTGGTAAATTTGTAATACGTTCAGGGGTAGTTTGGTAATTTCAGTAAGGTCGGAAGGGGTAGTTTAGGAATTGTACATTTTGAAATTGTTTATTTGAAGCATGGGGGACAAAATATAATGGGGTGGTGTGATATGTTTATTTAATGTAATGGGGATGAGTGGAAAGATAATGAGTTGGGTAGAGAAAAAGTATTGATTTAATTGATTAAAAGATTTATGGGATGAGATTATATATATGTGAAGTCTTGAACACAAGACATAACAGAAATAGAGAGAGAGACAGAGAGAAAAAAAATACACATATAGAAGAGAGAAAAAAAAAGGCTGAACATTTAAGAGAAAGAAAAATTCCGAAAATTATTTAAGCTTTCAAAATAAAAATAAAAACTAAAAAATCTACTGCTTTCTTTCTTTGTTTGAAATTAGTATTAATGGTTGTTGTTTCATTTAAAGCTTAAAGCTTTTGTTTTTGGGATTACTACTCCACCGGTCTGTTACCGGTTTGTTACTGTTGCTGGGCAGTTGTTGCTGTTGCACTGTTATTACTGTTGCTGATTTTCATCTTCATTTTCTTTTGCTTTCAATATCAGGTACATATCTTTTAAACTCATGTTGTGAAGAGCTTCAACATGGAAAGTAAATGAAGTTTGGAATTATAAGGATGTCTTCTACTCATTTAAATTTTATTAGTTTAAATTTCAGTTTTGTTTTAGTTGGTTAATATAGTATTAAATCAATTAGTAGATTAGTTCTCTTTCTTAATAACTAATGGCTTAGTTATTTTAGGAACGCGATCAACTCATTTCTTTTAATATATGAAATAATGTCAATGATTTTTTTTTACAAAATATAGAGTTAAGTGTTTGCAAATAGTCGCATAGGCAGAGAATAAGAATTGGTTTATTTATCTCAAACTCAATCTTTGTAAACAAATTAACCAAACAATTATAACTTTGGACTAAAAACAAGTATATGAGAAAGATATGGGATTTACAAGCACGAATTGCAACATTTTATGTCAAGGATATGTAGAAATAGAATTCGCATTAAATATAACAATAAAAATTCTTCAGAAACTATTAATTTGTTTATCAAATTAATTCTTTTTCCAGTTTTATATGCGATTCGATTTTTGGATATGTTAATGTTGTATCCACGATAAAAATGGTAGTATTTTTAGTTACATGTTGTTTGTTTCTTTTTCATATCATTAATTCTTTAAAATTTGAATAGTTTTGAGGTATATAATTCATACGCGTAAAATAAGACTTGTAGCAACGCCTAATAAATTTTGAATTCTTTGTCAAGAAATTTGGTGGCATCCCAATTGGTAATTCTCCATGATTCTTACATTTAAAAATAGATGGATGCAATAAACATTTATGGAAAATCTATACTACTATTAAGAATCTTTTGCATGATTAGGGATGCGTTCGCGTAACCTGATTATATTTCTAAAAGCAATTCGGATTATGCGTTCGCGCAACTTCGAACGAACATTTAATAAAAAGGGGGCTCTTCGGAGAATATCAATATTAATTTCATATAACTCGAGATGTGCGGTTCAATATTTAATTATACAAGAGCGACGAACGTTCTTAATTTTATTTTTAGCACAATTTCGAACTTAAGTCTTCTTTTTTTATATAATAAAAAATTTCGAAAAAAATAATAATAATTATTATACTATCATTGTGTATACGTACGCGTGACACGATTTTCACGTTAAAAAATATTAATATATAAAACGAATACACGTACGCGTGATTCGATTCGAAGAAGGGTCTTTAATTATAAACAATCTAAATAGAAGCGGTAACAATAAAATCATGCAATAAAAATGTATTTAACAAATCAAAATAATCAAGCCGAATATAACAGTTGAGCGACCGTGCTAGAACCACGGAACTCGGGAATGCCTAACACCTTCTCCCGGGTTAACAGAATTCCTTATCCGGATTTCTGGTTCGCAGAATAATAAACAGAGTCATATTCTCCTCGATTCAGGGATTAAAATTGGTGACTTGGGACGCCTTAAAATTCCCAGGTGGCGACTCTGAAACAAACAAACAAATCCCGTTTCGACTGTCCTTTAATTGGAGAAAACTCCCTTGCACCCTCGCGGGGGCGGAAAAAGGAGGTGCGACAGCTCTGGCGACTCTGCTGGGGATAAACCCAGAACCACTGGTTCAGGGTTCAAGAATTCGAGCTTAAAATAATTGTTATAGGTGGCTTTATTTATTATCTGATTTTTTTTACATGATATATGCCCAATGTGCTAAATGACACTTTTACCGCTTTAATATTGTTTGAATTATGAATATATACAACTGCTACGAAACCCCCTTCTTTCTGAGTCTTCTAAATTTATGGTGCACACGTGCGCGTGGCCCACCTTTCTGTTAAAGTCATACCAAATAAGACGAAGTTGGGACAAGTAACTAGGCCGGGTAGACTTTCGTACTCCCGGTACGTTGCCCCCGCTTCGGCTCAAACTGTCCGTTTGGGTAAGCCAGGGCTAGATCAATATGCCTCAGGTTCTTTCACTTAGAATAACTCAGCTTCATGCCGGATCCCTAGTAGGAGCGTTTGTTTGCATCACGTGCATTTGACTTTGGAGACTCAACACAGGGGTTGGGTCTGTCTAGGACAGGTGTACCAAAAAATGAAAAGGACCATCCTGATGCATCTTACTTGCTCCTACTTGCGCATTTATTTGATTCGTACTTGTGTGCTGACTGACTTTTGAATATCAGGAATAATATTTTAAAATTGAAAAAAAAAAAGAAATAGCGGTTAGGGAATTGATTGTTTATTTTTGAAAAAAAAAAACAATGCCCAAATAACTGTCAAAACTCTGCCGAAATTTTGAGAAAATGAAAAAAAAATGTTTTATTAGTTTGTTTTATTAAAGGAAAAATAAAAAAAAAAGTCGTTGTTCTGTCTTGTTTTTTTTAAAAAAACAAATTAGAAAAAAAATAGTTTGTCTTGCCATAAAAAAATGAAAATTAAAAAGAGTTTTGTTTTTAAAATGGGTTTTTATTTATTTATTTGTTTAGATACCAAAATAAAAATAAAAATAATAAAATAAAAAGAGTCGCGTTGAAAGTGGTTTTATTATTTGTTGTAAATATATATATATATAAAATGTATATATATCTTTATTTGTTGCAAAAATATTTGTCCTGCCAAAAAGTCTAGAAAAGTTTTTTTTTTAGACTCCCAATTTTCAAAACAAAAAAAAATCCAAAAATATTTTCCATTATTGACTTCTTTAAGAAAGTCTTTTTAATTATTAATATATATATATATATATAATAAAATAAAACAAATTCGAAAATATTTTCCTTCTTTAAAAATTGAAAAGAAAATTCAAAATTCAAAAAAATATTTTTTTTAGAAAGCATTTCTTTTATTAAAGGTAAAGTTCCAAAAAAATAATTTCTTTTTTCTTAGAATAAGAAAAAACAAATGAAAATTCAAACAAAAATAAATATCATCCTTTTACTTTTGAAATTCTCAAAGTTCAAATCAAAAGAAAAGGAATTCTTAGAAGTCTTTCTTTCAAAAAGAAAATCAATCAAAAATCCAAAAAAAAATACTTCCTTTCTTCTTTTAAAGCAGTTCTTTTACAAATTCAAAAAAAAATAAATTAAAATTTAGTTCATTTACTTATTCTTGATCAGCCCGAACTACGCGGGTTTGATTCTCACCGGATGTGAGATACGTAGGCAACCCTCATCGGGTCCAACCCCACCTTTTTGCTAAAATAGCCAAAAACCAATAAATAAATAAAAACTTGTCAAAATTTTAATTTTGTCATAAATAAGTCGGGTGGTGTCCAACCCCCCTTTTTGCTAAAAATAGCAACAAAAAAAATATATGACAAATTTTAAAGAGTCATAAATAAGTCAGGGTGGTGCTGTTTTTGTCAAAAATAGCCGAATGTTCTCGAAAGGGACGCCGGAAGGCTGACTTCGCATAAACAGCCATTTTTTGGGTCATGTGTAGGATTTTGGTCCAGTCGACCCACACGGCCTTAAAAATCTTCGTCCTCGAGGCGCTGAAGGGCCATGTTTGCAACACACGATTTTATTGTAATTTGAAAAAAAAACAAAGAGTCAGCGGTCAGGTGAATACCGTTTGGATTTTTGGTCAAAATAAGCCGAGCCAGCTTCGACCGCGTCTTAAACCGTTCTTGCCGAAATAGCCTTAGAGTATCTTTCAGTTGTCGAAAGGCTATTTTCGTAAAAGAATGAGTAAGTTTGTAAAGTGTCATAAAATAATCCTCTCTGGCCTCAAAATTCGGAAGGGCCACATTTGCAAAAATAATCGTTCGGTTGCATTTGTCAAACGGAGAAAGGAAGCTTGCCGTTTGTTTTGGAGTTTGTAAAACTTTTGATTATAATATGTGGGTCGTTTAATTTTCAAGTTTGTAGGTCATTTTTAAACCTTTGAAACCCAATATGAAAATTGAAAAAAATGATTAGTATTGCTTTTCTTTTATTGGTCCGAACTACGCAAGGTCTGATTCATGCGGGGTCATGATACGTAGGCAATCTTCATAAGATTCGACCACAACAAAAAAATGAAAAAAAAATGAAAAACAAATCGAAAAAAAAAGTAAAGAAAAAAATGAATGAAAAAAAAGAAGAAAAAGAAGAAAAAAATGAAAAAAAAGATGTTGTTAATAATGAGGACCGACTGAGTCCATTCTAACCTGTTTTGTTTTGAATCACAAAGAAAAAAAAGGTGGTTGGTTTGTGGTAAGCCGGAAATACAAGACCCAGAAGCACACTTTGCGGGGATCAGGCCTGATAACAGAAGCACTCGAATCCTATTGGGACTTGTTGACTAAAGTTGATGATATTGAAGTTGGCAATGGTCCGGGCAATACTGATGCGAAGCTCAGTGGCTAAAGATGCCAATTTTGATAAAATGGGAGGACGCTTCGTTCCTTGGTTAGCAAGAGAGAAGCTTGTGGTGGCTTATTTTGTTGTCATTTCTGTTGTCCGGATTATTCTTAGGGTTGTAATCCGAATATTGTCTTGTGTCAAACCTTCTTATCTTTCCATTTTGTCATATCAGTTTGTTTAAGTTTTGTCAAGGCTGTGTTAGGATTTTATTCTGCTTGTTTTGTTTGTTTTATTATTCAAACCATTTCTCCAGTAGTCTAATACAAAAGCCGGTCTTTTATTATTTCCAGTTTTCTTTTGATTAGTCCTTTTATCATTTTTATTCAAGCGCCGATTCTAGTGACATGACATGCACACACAGTTTGGGCCTAGTCTTTAAAGTTAATCATAAAACCCCGGAAAGGAAATCAGAGCATTTAAAGGAAATAAGAACGGTTTGAGATTATTTGAAGCCCGAGTCATGTGGAACTGGGACAAGTTAAACATAAAGAAAACCGTTAAATGCAGGGTTCGCCAAATTGGCATGAGGGTCGTTCATGAGAATGAGAGTGAGAGTGTCGCCCAGCAGTGCTTTAGAAATGACAAATGAAAAGCAAGTGTTTAACATAATTGTCAAGTCCAGCACCATCGGAAGAGAATATAAATCTATGTTCAATCGTTGTTTGCACTTGGCATGTTTTGAAGACTGGAATGACGAAGGCATTTTGTTCTGCTACCTAAACACTTTATCCTTCGTTACCCCTTTTGAGCCATATTTATTTTCTTTCATACCCCTCGTTCGGAATCAATAGCAACGACTAGGAAATATGAGCCTGGAAGGTAAAATAAAAAATCAAAAATCAAAAAAAAAACGAAAACAGGAAAAGAAAAGAAAAATGATAAAAAAAAAACAAAGGAAAGTCAAATGAAAACAGAGGAATTGGGAACTACGTTTGACCTGATTCCTCAAAGAGGATACGTAGGCGCCTCACGGCTCGGTCATAGGGAGCATAGTGTGCATAGTGTGCATGGTGTGCATGGTGTAATAAAAAGAGAAAAAAAAATAATTAATTATAAATAAATAATCCCCAAGCAAGAAACTGGGGCAAGAGTTATGCTCGTTGTAAGCAAAATTGGTTCCGAAGGTTGTAATTTTGAACCCCAAATTGATTTGTTTTTGAGCCTTTAATACCCTTTCTTTCTAAGCCTATCCAAAAAACCCACATTACGGTCCAAAGAAAGACCTTCTGATCAGTCTGCAAAAGATGCCAAGTCAGACAAATGAGAATCTTACCAGCGAACATAACATTCTGTTCCACAGCAGAAAGGACTCTAATCTCCAGCAGAGAGAGTCATACCGGCAACACTCCAAATCCCCAGCTAGAAAGTGATATAAATGAGAGAGTCTTATCGGTGAAAATCTTCACGGACACCATAAGGCGATGAAAGCTGAGAGAAAAACCCAAAATGAGAGAGGCTTGATAGTGAAAACCCTTCGGGCACTACAAGTCGAATAAGATTGGGAATCAGATGGGGAATAGTCAAGGGAAGACCTTGAAAGACGATTGATGACGAAGGATAGGCCACATATGCATGTCATGACCATTAGAGTTAGTGTTTTCATTTGATAGGTTTTTATTTATAGTTTCTTTTGTTAAAGAGTCATTTTTTCCTTTGTCTTTTATTCTGTTCCCTTTTATCTTTTCCTTTCATAGAAATTTCCCTAGTAGAGTCTGTTTGGTCAAGACCAGTGGGAAATGACTTCAAAGTAGACCATCAGCTTTCCAAGATAAGATCTGACTAGTACATCCAAGTGATATAGTCAGGAAGGAACAAGCGCGAGGCCAGTGTCAAGAAAGATATCCCCAGCAAAAGGATTGACGAGTGTCAAGAGGGATATCCTTGCCGAAATCAAAGGTTACTAAACCTCAAGACCAGAGCCCGTGGACAAAACAAGAAAAACAATAAGCATGATTTGGGAAATTCATGCGAGACTAAAAGGTCGGGAAAATGCAAGTTTCCGAGCCATGCCACGAAAGAAGAGGGATATCCCCAGCAGAAAAGGATTATCCCCAGCAAAGAATATCATCCCCAACAAGTTGTGGAACGCAGAGCAAGGAAGGGAAAAGGGAAAACCATCCCAGTGGGAGTATCACAACCAACCACCGCGTTTTAAACTAACAAATTTTGTTTAAATTGAAACAGGTAAAGGAAGTGGCATTGATGACAGAAATGCAGGCCATAAGGGAGACTGTCAAAACTGGGGCAGAAAATTTTCCTTTCATTTGGAAAATTTTCTGGAAGTCAGATACCCATTCAGGGTAAAATGAATATAGCACCAGTCTCAAGGGAAGTGGTCTTTGAACCAGTTTTACCCCCAGCATAACAAGTTTTAATAAAAAGAGTTGTTCCCCAGTAGACAGAACAAAGGGATGACATTTGTGCTCAGAAAAGCAAAAACCATTATCATCCTCAGCAGCTTCCAGAAGAATGAAGCATCGATTTGAAGGGATAAAATTCCCCAGCAGCATTATCCTCAACAACGTTATCCCAAGAAGATAACACTTTTATCCCTAGCAGTGTTGAGCGAAAATAAATTCTGAAAAAAAAATTTGAATTTGAAGGAGGGGAAGAAAGGAGACTCCCACAGTGGTATTATCCCCAGCAAGCAAGAACAAAGCAGAGTGAAGGAAAAATTGAAGAAGAAGTCAGGCGTCCACCTGGAGAATGAGGATGAAGAATTTAAGAAGAAATCAGGCGTCCACCTGGAGAACGAGGATGAAGAATTTAAGAAGAAGTCAGGCATCCACCTGGAGAACGAGGATGAAAAAATTGAAGAAGAAGTCAGGCGTCCACCTGGAGAATGAGGATGAAAAAAAAAATTGAAGAAGAAGTCAGGCATCCACCTGGAGAATGAGGATGAAGAATTAAAGAAGAAGTCAGGCGTCCACCTGGAGAACGAGGATGAAGAATTTAAGAATAAGTCAGGAGTCCACCTAGAGAACGAGGATGAAGAATTTAAGAAGAAGTCAGGAGCCCACCTGAAGAACAGAATGACGATATATTGGTTGAAGTCAGGAACCCGCCTGAAGAGAGGAATGGCGATTATTTTCAAAGTTGTTGTCAGGAGCCCGCCTGAAGAGAAGAAAGGCATTTTTAAAAGTTGTTGAAATCTTGCCAACCTAAAGAAAGGAATGGCGATGTATTGTTTGAAGTCAGGAGCCCGCCTGAAGAGAGGAATGACGATTATTTTCAAAGTTGTTGTCAGGAGCCCGCCTGAAGAGAGGAAAGGCGTTTTAAAAAAAGTTGTTGAAATCTTGCCAACCTAAAGAAAGGAATGGCGATGTATTGTTTGAAGTCAGGAGCCCGCCTGAAGAGAGGAATGGCGATTATTTTCAAAGTTGTTGTCAGGAGCCCGCCTGAAGAGAGGAAAGGCGTTTTTAAAAGTTGTTGAAATCTTGCCAACCTAAAGAAAGGAATGACGATGTATGGTTTGAAGTCAGGAGCCCGCCTGAAGAGAGGAATGGCGATTATTTTCAAAGTTGTTGTCAGGAGCCCGCCTGAAGAGAGGAAAGGCGTTTTAAAAAGTTGTTGAAATCTTGCCAACCTAAAGAAAGGAATGGCGATGTATTGTTTGAAGTCAGGAGCCCGCCTGAAGAGAGGAATGGCAATTATTTTCAAAGTTGTTGTCAGGAGCCCGCCTGAAGAGAGGAAAGACGTTTTAAAAAAGTTGTTGAAATCTTGCCAACCTAAAGAAAGGAATGGCGATGTATGGTTTGAAGTCAGGAGCCCGCCTGAAGAAAGGAATGGCGATTATTTTCAAAGTTGTTGTCAGGAGCCCGCCTGAAGAGAGGAAAGGCATTTTTTAAAAAGTTGTTGAAATCTTGCCAACCTAAAGAAAGGAATGGCGATGTATGGTTTGAAGTCAGGAGCCCGCCTGAAGAGAGGAATGGCGATTATTTTCAAAGTTGTTGTCAGGAGCCCGCCTGAAGAGAGGAAAGGCATTTTAAAAAAGTTGTTGAAATCTTGCCAACCTAAAGAAAGGAATGGCGATGTATTGGTGGAAGTCAGGAGCCCGCCTGAAGAGAGGAATGGCGAATTATTGTCAAAGTTGTTGTTGAAGTCAGGAGCCCGCCTGAAGAGAGGAATGGCATTCATTTTTGTTGTTAAAGTTGGGAGCCCGCCCATAGAACAGAGGCATACATTTCAGTCTTTAATTTTCAAGCATTGAACTTGGGAGCCCGCCCAGATAACAGAGGCATACATTTCAAGTCTTTAATTTTCAAGTATTGAAGTTGGGAGCCCGCCCAGATAACAGAGGCATACATTTCAAGATCAAGTCAGAGAACAATAAAACAGAGGGTTACAATAGGAATCCCCAGCAGGAAACAATAAAATTCCCCGGCACCGGGAAGCAGAAGGTTGCAACAAGAGGTCACAGCACAAACTCAAGTGCATGTGTCAAAAGAAGAAAAGCACCGGAAAAAATGCAAGCAGACAAGAAAGCAAGGCAACAAGAAAAATTGCAGTATAGCTTAGCTTCTTGTTTTCTTTTAAGCACGGTGTAACAAGGAGATCAGTAAGCAGTAGTAATAGCATGCAACAACAGTAACATTGCAGTCCAACGGTAGTCCCAGCTACCAAAATTTCCCGAACTACATTGACCTGATTCCTGTTTAGCCCAGGATATGTAGGAAACCTTTGAAGCAAAGGTTCGGTCAAATCTTTTTCAAAAAAAAAAATGCTTCACACGGAGTACTCGGATGGGCAAAAATCGCTCGCTTTATCTTTGCACGAAAACCCTTCGTGTCTTCGGGCAAAGAGGGGCAGCTGTAAGCACGTGATTTTTGCCCAATATGAGAATTACTCCCAAAAACTCCAAAAATAAAATGATTTTTCTTTGGTGTGCAATTTTGTGATATTTTGTGATATTTTGAATAATTATTTGTATTTGTCTGTGCGTGTTTATTTGATAAATTAATAAAAAATACAAAAATATGTCGCATTTTGCATGTAGGATTTAATTCTATAGTTGTTAGTAATTAAATTTGTTTTACAAAAATTAAAAATTACAAAAGTAGGCATCGTTTGCATTTTTAGCATTTAATGTCCAAATATACAATTTTATGCTTAATTATTACTTAATTGTGCGTTAATTGTTATTGAGAGTTAATTTGCGCTTTTATAACTTAATTTAATTCTTAATAATAGTTTAAGTATTTTTATAATTTAGTTTTAGAGAAATAAAAGAAGAAAAAAGAGCGAAAATATAAAGAAAGTCGAAATTGGGCCTCTTCTTCGATTTCAAGCCATAGGCCCAAAAAATGGCCCAATCTTCCCTACGACCCAGTCCATTTCGAACTGGGTCGACCCAGTCCATAACCCAAAAGACCCAAACCCTTTTTGTCTTACATTTTACAAAACAAAACAAAAACAAAATGAAGAAAACCCTAAAAATTGCAAAACTCACCCCCCCTTTCTATCTTTCTTCTTCTTCTTCCTCAAGAAAGACAAGCTCCATCAATGGCTACTTCACCATCTCCACCACAACCACCCCTTCACCACATAACCATGGCTGCCCTCAAGCTTCACCATTGTCGTTTTTGTTTTTGCGCCATAGCTGCCCGCGTTTGCTTTCATCTTCTTCGTCGAGCTCAAGCTTGAGCTCGACATCCATGGACGACCACTGCTTCTCTAGCAGCCATGGCTGCATTCCTCGAGCACCCGAACCACCACCAAACGACCATCGTTGTCATGCCCGCTACTACTGTGCCGTGCTACTGCTTTTGCTTCCTCCGTCGAGTTGATGCCGCCCGTTTCTGCCACTGCTGGGTCGTCGCCGTTGCTGCCTCGTCGCAACAGTGACGCTGCCGCTGCTACTCCTTCCTCCGCCGCTGCTTCTGCTTCTCGACGTCGTGCTGCTGCTCGTCACGGCAGTAGCTGCGGCTGCTTCTACTTCTTCTTCGTCTTCGTCGTCCTTCGTTCGAGCTTTGGTCGAGGCTCAGACAGATTTGCTTACAATAAAAGTGCATTTGATTCATCTCCGGTTAGTTGTTTTTGAGTTTTATTTTTGTCCATATTTTGTTTGATATTTTCCGGATTCAAATCGTTAAATGATTTAATCCTTGTTTTGTTCGTTGTTCGTCGTTGAAATAATTTTTAGTTTGTTCATATGTTTCGTTAAATTAATTTTCAGATTTCAAAATAGAAGTTTAATTAGTTGTTTTCATGTTTATTTCATGTTTGTATTATTGTTTAAGTAAGTATTTGTTAGTTTGATGTTTGTTAGATTCAAATTGAAATTTAATCAACTATTTCTTCAATTTGTTTCATGTGTTTATGTATTGTTAGAAATTGTTAATATTGTTAAGTTCAAGTTTAAGTTCATAATTGTTTCTTCGTCGATCTTGTTATTTGTTTAAAGAATTTAGTTGTATTAAAGGAATATATTGTTTTAATCGTTTAATCCGTCATGTTTGTTGTCTTAAAATAGATTCATTTATGTTCATACTTTGTTTGGATGATCTTGAATCCGAATTTTGTATAGTTTGATTTCTTGTTTACCATTTATGATTATTGCTTGAATTGTTCTCATAATCTTGTTTAAAGTTTAATATAAGAATTGTTTGTTGTAATGTTGTTAGAGTTGATTTTAAGTTCAATATGATTGAATTTAGAAATCTTCATACTTTGTTTGTTGTTGTTGTTGAATCCGAAAATAGGATTGTTTGTTGCTAAAATATTGTTCAATCAAATTTTAGTTGTTCTTTGTTGTTCAATTCGTGTTCATGTGATTTGTTGTTGAAATGTTGTTAAAATCGTGTTCATGTGATATTGTTGTTATGATGTTCATCCATGTTCATATTGTTGTTTGAACATTGTTAGAAATTGATCATAATGTCTATATTTTGGTTAAGTTTGATTAATTGATGTGTTATAGCTGATGGGTAGTTTGGTAAATTTGTAATACGTTCAGGGGTAGTTTGGTAATTTCAGTAAGGTCGGAAGGGGTAGTTTAGGAATTGTACATTTTGAAATTGTTTATTTGAAGCATGGGGGACAAAATATAATGGGGTGGTGTGATATGTTTATTTAATGTAATGGGGATGAGTGGAAAGATAATGAGTTGGGTAGAGAAAAAGTATTGATTTAATTGATTAAAAGATTTATGGGATGAGATTATATATATGTGAAGTCTTGAACACAAGACATAACAGAAATAGAGAGAGAGATTGAGAGAAAAAAAATACACATATAGAAGAGAGAAAAAAAAAGGCTGAACATTTAAGAGAAAGAAAAATTCCGAAAAATATTTAAGCTTTCAAAATAAAAATAAAAACTAAAAAATCTACTGCTTTCTTTCTTTGTTTGAAATTAGTATTAATGGTTGTTGTTTCATTTAAAGCTTAAAGCTTTTGTTTTTGGGATTACTACTCCACCGGTCTGTTACCGGTTTGTTACTGTTGCTGGGCAGTTGTTGCTGTTGCACTGTTATTACTGTTGCTGATTTTCATCTTCATTTTCTTTTGCTTCCAATATCAGGTACATATCTTTTAAACTCATGTTGTGAAGAGCTTCAACATGGAAAGTAAATGAAGTTTGGAATTATAAGGATGTCTTCTACTCATTTAAATTTTATTAGTTTAAATTTCAGTTTTGTTTTAGTTGGTTAATATAGTATTAAATCAATTAGTAGATTAGTTCTCTTTCTTAATAACTAATGGCTTAGTTATTTTAGGAACGCGATCAACTCATTTCTTTTAATATATGAAATAATGTCAATGATTTGTTTTACAAAATATAGAGTTAAGTGTTTGCAAATAGTCGCATAGGCAGAGAATAAGAATTGGTTTATTTATCTCAAACTCAATCTTTGTAAACAAATTAACCAAACAATTATAACTTTGGACTAAAAACAAGTATATGAGAAGGATATGGGATTTACAAGCACGAATTGCAACATTTTATGTCAAGGATATGTAGAAATAGAATTCGCATTAAATATAACAATAAAAATTCTTCAGAAACTATTAATTTGTTTATCAAATTAATTCTTTTTCCAGTTTTATATGCGATTCGATTTTTGGATATGTTAATGTTGTATACACGATAAAAATGGTAGTATTTTTAGTTACATGTTGTTTGTTTCTTTTTCATATCATTAATTCTTTAAAATTTGAATAGTTTTGAGGTATATAATTCATACGCGTAAAATAAGACTTGTAGAAACGCCTAATAAATTTTGAATTCTTTGTCAAGAAATTTGGTGGCATCCCAATTGGTAATTCTCCATGATTCTTACATTTAAAAATAGATGGATGCAATAAACATTTATGGAAAATCTATACTACTATTAAGAATCTTTTGCATGATTAGGGATGCGTTCGCGTAACCTGATTATATTTCTAAAAGCAATTCGGATTATGCGTTCGCGCAACTTCGAACGAACATTTAATAAAAAGGGGGCTCTTCGGAGAATATCAATATTAATTTCATATAACTCGAGATGTGCGGTTCAATATTTTATTATACAAGAGCGACGAACGTTCTTAATTTTATTTTTAGCACAATTTCGAACTTAAGTCTTCTTTTTTTTATATAATAAAAAATTTCGAAAAAAAAAATAATTATTATACTATCATTGTGTATACGTACGCGTGACACGATTTTCACGTTAAAAAATATTAATATATAAAACGAATACACGTACGCGTGATTCGATTCGAAGAAGGGTCTTTAATTATAAACAATCTAAATAGAAGCGGTAACAATAAAATCATGCAATAAAAATGTATTTAACAAATCAAAATAATCAAGCCGAATATAACAGTTGAGCGACCGTGCTAGAACCACGGAACTCGGGAATGCCTAACACCTTCTCCCGGGTTAACAGAATTCCTTATCCGGATTCTGGTTCGCAGAATAATAAACAGAGTCATATTCTCCTCGATTCAGGGATTAAAATTGGTGACTTGGGACGCCTTAAAATTCCCAGGTGGCGACTCTGAAACAAACAAACAAATCCCGTTTCGACTGTCCTTTAATTGGAGAAAACTCCCTTGCACCCTCGCGAGGGCGGAAAAAGGAGGTGCGACAGCTCTGGCGACTCTGCTGGGGACTAGACCCAGAACCACTGGTTCAGGGTTCAAGAATTCGAGCTTAAAATAATTGTTATAGGTGGCTTTATTTATTATCTGATTTTTTTTACATGATATATGCCCAATGTGCTAAATGACACTTTTACCGCTTTAATATTGTTTGAATTATGAATATATACAACTGCTACGAAACCCCCTTCTTTCTGAGTCTTCTAAATTTATGGTGCACACGTGCGCGTGGCCCACCTTTCTGTTAAAGTCATACCAAATAAGACGAAGTTGGGACAAGTAACTAGGCCGGGTAGACTTTCGTAATCCCGGTACGTTGCCCCCGCTTCGGCTCAAACTGTCCGTTTGGGTAAGCCAGGGCTAGATCAATATGCCTCAGGTTTTTTCACTTAGAATAACTCAGCTTCATGCCGGATCCCTAGTAGGAGCGTTTGTTTGCATCACGTGCATTTGACTTTGGAGACTCAACACAAGGGTTGGGTCTGTCTAGGACAGGTGTACCAAAAAATGAAAAGGACCATCCTGATGCATCTTACTTGCTCCTACTTGCGCATTTATTTGATTCGTACTTGTGTGCTGACTGACTTTTGAATATCAGGAATAATATTTTAAAATTGAAAAAAAAAAGAAATAGCGGTTAGGGAATTGATTGTTTATTTTTGAAAAAAAAACCAATGCCCAAATAACTGTCAAAACTCTGCCGAAATTTTGAGAAAATGAAAAAAAAATGTTTTATTAGTTTGTTTTATTAAAAGCAAAGGAAAAATAGAAAATGAAAATAAGTCTTGTTTTTTTAAAAAAAACAAATTAGAAAAAAAATAGTTTGTCTTGCCATAAAAAATGAAAATTAAAAAGAGTTTTGTTTTTAAAATGAGTTTTTATTTATTTATTTGTTTAGATACCAAAATAAAAATAAAAATAATAAAATAAAAAGAGTCGCGTTGAAAGTGGTTTTATTATTTGTTGCAAATATATATATATATATAAATCCAAAAAGTTTTTCTTTATTTCCAAAAATGTATATATATATATTTATTTGTTGCAAAAATATTTGTATATCTTTATTTGTTGCAAAAATATTTGTCCTGCCAAAAAGTCTAGAAAAGTTTTTTTTTTAGACTCCCAATTTTCAAAACAAAAAAAAATCCAAAAATATTTTCCATTATTGACTTCTTTAAGAAAGTCTTTTTAATTATTAAAATATATATATATATATATATAATAAAATAAAACAAATTATAAAACAAATTCGAAAATATTTTCCTTCTTTAAAAATTGAAAAGAAAATTCAAAATTCAAAAAAATATTTTTTTTAGAAAGCATTTCTTTTATTAAAGGTAAAGTTCCAAAAAAATAATTTCTTTTTTCTTAGAATAAGAAAAAACAAATGAAAATTCAAACAAAAATAAATATCTTCCTTTTACTTTTGAAAATCTCAAAGTTCAAATCAAAAGAAAAGGAATTCTTAGAAGCCTTTCTTTCAAAAAGAAAATCAATCAAAAATCCAAAAAAAAATACTTCCTTTCTTCTTTTAAAGCAGTTCTTTTACAAATTCAAAAAAAAAAAATTTAAAATTTAGTTCATTTACTTATTCTTGATCAGCCCGAACTACGCGGGTTTGATTCTCACCGGATGTGAGATACGTAGGCAACCCTCATCGGGTCCAACCCCACCTTTTTGCTAAAATAGCCAAAAACCAATAAATAAATAAAAACTTGTCAAAATTTTAATTTTGTCATAAATAAGTCGGGTGGTGTCCAACCCCCCTTTTTGCTAAAAATAGCAACAAAAAAAATATATGACAAATTTTAAAGAGTCATAAATAAGTCAGGGTGGTGCTGTTTTTGTCAAAAATAGCCGAATGTTCTCGAAAGGGACGCCGGAAGGCTGACTTCGCATAAACAGCCATTTTTTGGGTCATGTGTAGGATTTTGGTCCAGTCGACCCACACGGCCTTAAAAATCTTCGTCCTTGAGGCGCTGAAGGGCCATGTTTGCAACACACGATTTTATTGTAATTTGAAAAAAAAAACAAAGAGTCAGCGGTCAGGTGAATACCGTTTGGATTTTTGGTCAAAATAAGCCGAGCCAGCTTCGACCGCGTCTTAAACCGTTCTTGCCGAAATAGCCTTAGAGTATCTTTCAGTTGTCGAAAGGCTATTTTTGTAAAAGAATTAGCAAGTTTGTAAAGTGTCATAAAATAATCCTCTCTGGCCTCAAAATTCGGAAGGGCCACATTTGCAAAAATAATCGTTCGGTTGCATTTGTCAAACGGAGAAAGGAAGCTTGCCGTTTGTTTTGGAGTTTGTAAAACTTTTGATTATAATATGTGGGTCGTTTAATTTTCAAGTTTGTAGGTCATTTTTAAACCTTTGAAACCCAATATGAAAATTGAAAAAAATGATTAGTATTGCTTATCTTTTATTGGTCCGAACTACGCAAGGTCTGATTCATGCGGGGTCATGATACGTAGGCAATCTTCATAAGATTCGACCACAACAAAAAAATGAAAAAAAAAATGAAAAACAAATCGAAAAAAAAAGTAAAGAAAAAAATGAATGAAAAAAAAGAAGAAAAAGAAGAAAAAAATGAAAAAAAGATGTTGTTAATAATGAGGACCGACTGAGTCCATTCTAACCTGTTTTGTTTTGAATCACAAAGAAAAAAAAGGTGGTTGGTTTGTGGTAAGCCGGAAATACAAGACCCAGAAGCACACTTTGCGGGGATCAGGCCTGATAACAGAAGCATTCGAATCCTATTGGGACTTGTTGACTAAAGTTGATGATATTGAAGTTGGCAATGGTCCGGGCAATAGTGATGCGAAGCTCAGTGGCTAAAGATGCCAATTTTGATAAAATGGGAGGACGCTTCGTTCCTTGGTTAGCAAGAGAGAAGCTTGTGGTGGCTTATTTTGTTGTCATTTCTGTTGTCCGGATTATTCTTAGGGTTGTAATCCGAATATTGTCTTGTGTCAAACCTTCTTATCTTTCCATTTTGTCATATCAGTTTGTTTAAGTTTTGTCAAGGCTGTGTTAGGATTTTATTCTGCTTGTTTTGTTTGTTTTATTATTCAAACCATTTCTCCAGTAGTCTAATACAAAAGCCGGTCTTTTATTATTTCCAGTTTTCTTTTGATTAGTCCTTTTATCATTTTTATTCAAGCGCCGATTCTAGTGACATGACATGCGCACACAGTTTGGGCCTAGTCTTTAAAGTTAATCATAAAACCCCGGAAAGGAAATAAGAGCATTTAAAGGAAATAAGAACGGTTTGAGATTATTTGAAGCCCGAGTCATGTGGAACTGGGGCAAGTTAAACATAAAGAAAACCGTTAAATGCAGGGTTCGCCAAATTGGCATGAGGGTCGTTCATGAGAATGAGAGTGAGAGTGTCGCCCAGCAGTGCTTTAGAAATGACAAATGAAAAGCAAGTGTTTAACATAATTGTCAAGTCCAGCACCATCGGAAGAGAATATAAATCTATGTTCAATCGTTGTTTGCACTTGGCATGTTTTGAAGACTGGAATGACGAAGGCATTTTGTTCTGCTACCTAAACACTTTATCCTTCGTTACCCCTTTTGAGCCATATTTATTTTCTTTCATACCCCTCGTTCGGAATCAATAGCAACGACTAAGAAATACGAGCCTGGAAGGTAAAATAAAAAATCAAAAATCAAAAAAAAAAACGAAAAAAGGAAACGAAAAGAAAAATGATAAAAAAAAACAAAGGAAAGTCAAATGAAAACAGAGGAATTGGGAACTACGTTTGACCTGATTCCTCAAAGAGGATACGTAGGCGCCTCACGGCTCGGTCATAGGGAGCACAGTGTGCATAGTGTGCATGGTGTGCATGGTGTAATAAAAAGAGAAAAAAAATAATTAATTATAAATAAATAATCCCCAAGCAAGAAACTGGGGCAAGAGTTGTGCTCGTTGTAAGCAAAATTGGTTCTAAAGGTTGTAATTTTGAACCCCAAATTGATTTATTTTTGAGCCTTTAATACCCTTTCTTTCTAAGCCTATCCAAAAAACCCACATTACGGTCTAAAGAAAGACATTCTGATCAGTCTGCAAAAGATGCCAAGTCAGACAAATGAGAATCTTACCAGCGAACATAACATTCTGTTCCACAGCAGAAAGGACTCTAATCTCCAGCAGAGAGAGTCATACCGGCAACACTCCAAATCCCCAGCTAGAAAGTGATATAAATGAGAGAGTCTTATCGGTGAAAATCTTCACGGACACCATAAGGCGATGAAAGCTGAGAGAAAAACCCAAAATGAGAGAGGCTTGATAGTGAAAACCCTTCGGGCACTACAAGTCGAATAAGATTGGGAATTAGATGGGGAATAGTCAAGGGAAGACCTTGAAAGACGATTGATGACGAAGGATAGGCCACATATGCATGTCATGACCATTAGAGTCAGTGTTTTCATTTGATAGGTTTTTATTTATAGTTTCTTTTGTTAAAGAGTCATTTTTTCCTTTGTCTTTTATTCTGTTCCCTTTTATCTTTTCCTTTCATAGAAATTTCCCCAGTAGAGTCTGTTTGGTCAAGACCAGTGGGAAATGACTTCAAAGTAGACCATCAGCTTTCCAAGATAAGATCTGACTAGTACATCCAAGTGATATAGTCAGGAAGGAACAAGCGCGAGGCCAGTGTCAAGAAAGATATCCCCAGCAAAAGGATTGACGAGTGTCAAGAGGGATATCCTTGCCGAAATCAAAGGTTACTAAACCTCAAGACCAGAGCCCGTGGACAAAACAAGAAAAACAATAAGCATGATTTGGGAAATTCATGCGAGACTAAAAGGTCGGGAAAATGCAAGTTTCCGAGCCATGCCACGAAAGAAGAGGGATATCCCCAGCAGAAAAGGATTATCCCCAGCAAAGAATATCATCCCCAACAAGTTGTGGAACGCAGAGCAAGGAAGGGAAAAGGGAAAACCATCCCAGTGGGAGTATCACAACCAACCACCGCGTTTTAAACTAACAAATTTTGTTTAAATTGAAACAGGTAAAGGAAGTGGCATTGATGACAGAAATGCAGGCCATAAGGGAGACTGTCAAAACTGGGGCAGAAAATTTTCCTTTCATTTGGAAAATTTTCTGGAAGTCAGATACCCATTCAGGGTAAAATGAATATAGCACCAGTCTCAAGGGAAGTGGTCTTTGAACCAGTTTTACCCCCAGCATAACAAGTTTTAATAAAAAGAGTTGATCCCCAGCAGACAGAACAAAGGGATGACATTTGTGCTCAGAAAAGCAAAAACCATTATCATCCTCAGCAGCTTCCAGAAGAATGAAGCATCGATTTGAAGGGATAAAATTCCCCAGCAGCATTATCCTCAACAACGTTATCCCAAGAAGATAACACTTTTATCCCTAGCAGTGTTGAGCGAAAATAAATTCTGAAAAAAAAATTGAATTTGAAGGAGGGGAAGAAAGGAGACTCCCACAGTGGTATTATCCCCAGCAAGCAAGAACAAAGCAGAGCGAAGGAAAAATTGAAGAAGAAGTCAGGCGTCCACCTGGAGAATGAGGATGAAGAATTTAAGAAGAAATCAGGCGTCCACCTGGAGAACGAGGATGAAGAATTTAAGAAGAAGTCAGGCATCCACCTGGAGAACGAGGATGAAAAAATTGAAGAAGAAGTCAGGCGTCCACCTGGAGAATGAGGATGAAAAAACAAAAATTGAAAAAGAAGTCAGGCATCCACCTGGAGAATGAGGATGAAGAATTAAAGAAGAAGTCAGGCGTCCACCTGGAGAACGAGGATGAAGAATTTAAGAATAAGTCAGGCGTCCACCTGGAGAACGAGGATGAAGAATTTAAGAAGAAGTCAGGAGCCCACCTGAAGAACAGAATGACGATATATTGGTTGAAGTCAGGAGCCCGCCTGAAGAGAGGAATGGCGATTATTTTCAAAGTTGTTGTCAGGAGCCCGCCTGAAGAGAGGAAAGGCATTTTTAAAAGTTGTTGAAATCTTGCCAACCTAAAGAAAGGAATGGCGATGTATTGTTTGAAGTCAGGAGCCCGCCTGAAGAGAGGAATGACGATTATTTTCAAAGTTGTTGTCAGGAGCCCGCCTGAAGAGAGGAAAGGCGTTTTAAAAAAATTTGTTGAAATCTTGCCAGCCTAAAGAAAGGAATGGCGATGTATTGTTTGAAGTCAGGAGCCCGCCTGAAGAGAGGAATGGCGATTATTTTCAAAGTTGTTGTCAGGAGCCCGCCTGAAGAGAGGAAAGGCGTTTTCAAAAGTTGTTGAAATCTTGCCAACCTAAAGAAAGGAATGGCGATGTATGGTTTGAAGTCAGGAGCCCGCCTGAAGAGAGGAATGGCGATTATTTTCAAAGTTGTTGTCAGGAGCCCGCCTGAAGAGAGGAAAGGCGTTTTAAAAAGTTGTTGAAATCTTGCCAACCTAAAGAAAGGAATGGCGATGTATGGTTTGAAGTCAGGAGCCCGCCTGAAGAGAGGAATGGCGATTATTTTCAAAGTTGTTGTCAGGAGCCCGCATGAAGAGAGGAATGGCATTCATTTTTGTTGTTAAAGTTGGGAGCCCGCCCATAGAACAGAGGCATACATTTCAGTCTTTAATTTTCAAGCATTGAACTTGGGAGCCCGCCCAGATAACAGAGGCATACATTTCAAGTCTTTAATTTTCAAGTATTGAAGTTGGGAGCCCGCCCAGATAACAGAGGCATACATTTCAAGATCAAGTCAGAGAACAATAAAACAGAGGGTTACAATAGGAATCCCCAGCAGGAAACAATAAAATTCCCCGGCACCGGGAAGCAGAAGGTTGCAACAAGAGGTCACAGCACAAACTCAAGTGCATGTGTCAAAAGAAGAAAAGCACCGGAAAAAATGCAAGCAGACAAGAAAGCAAGGCAACAAGAAAAATTACAGTATAGCTTAGCTTCTTGTTTTCTTTTAAGCACGGTGTAAAAAGGAGATCAGTAAGCAGTAGTAATAGCATGCAACAACAGTAACATTGCAGTCCAACGGTAGTCCCAGCTACCAAAATTTCCCGAACTACATTGACCTGATTCCTGTTTAGCCCAGGATATGTAGGAAATCTTTGAAGCAAAGGTTCGGTCAAATCTTTTTCAAAAAAAAAAAAATGCTTCACACGGAGTACTCGGATGGGCAAAAATCGCTCGCTTTATCTTTGCACGAAAACCCTTCGTGTCTTCGGGCAAAGAGGGGAAGCTGTAAGCACGTGATTTTTGCCCAATATGAGAATTACTCCCAAAAACTCCAAAAATAAAATGATTTTTCTTTGGTGTGCAATTTTGTGATATTTTGAATAATTATTTGTATTTGTCTGTGCGTGTTTATTTGATAAATTAATAAAAAATACAAAAATATGTCGCATTTTGCATGTAGGATTTAATTCTATAGTTGTTAGTAATTAAATTTGTTTTACAAAAATTAAAAATTACAAAAGTAGGCATCGTTTGCATTTTTAGCATTTAATGTCCAAATATACAATTTTATGCTTAATTATTACTTAATTGTGCGTTAATTGTTATTGGGAGTTAATTTGCGCTTTTATAACTTAATTTAATTCTTAATAATAGTTTAAGTATTTTTATAATTTAGTTTTAGAGAAATAAAAGAAGAAAAAAGAGCGAAAATATAAAGAAAGTCGGAATTGGGCCTCTTCTTCGATTTCAAGCCATAGGCCCAAAAAATGGCCCAATCTTCCCTACGACCCAGTCCATTTCGAACTGGGTCGACCCAGTCCATAACCCAAAAGACCCAAACCCTTTTTGTCTTACATTTTACAAAACAAAACAAAAACAAAATGAAGAAAACCCTAAAAATTGCAAAACTCACCCCCCCCCTTTCTATCTTTCTTCTTCTTCTTCCTCAAGAAAGACAAGCTCCATCAATGGCTACTTCACCATCTCCACCACAACCACCCCTTCACCACATAACCATGGCTGCCCTCAAGCTTCACCATTGTCGTTTTTGTTTTTGCGCCATAGCTGCCCGCGTTTGCTTTCATCTTCTTCGTCGAGCTCAAGCTTGAGCTCGACATCCATGGACGACCACTGCTTCTCTAGCAGCCATGGCTGCATTCCTCGAGCACCCGAACCACCACCAAACGACCATCGTTGTCATGCCCGCTACTACTGTGCCGTGCTACTGCTTTTGCTTCCTCCGTCGAGTTGATGCCGCCCGTTTCTGCCACTGCTGGGTCGTCGCCGCTGCTGCCTCGTCGCAACAGTGCCGCTGCCGCTGCTACTCCTTCCTCCGCCGCTGCTTCTGCTTCTCGACGTCGTGCTGCTGCTCGTCACGGCAGTAGCTGCGGCTGCTTCTACTTCTTCTTCGTCTTCGTCGTCCTTCGTTCGAGCTTTGGTCGAGGCTCGGACATATTTGCTTACAATAAAAGTGCATTTGATTCATCTCCGGTTAGTTGTTTTTGAGTTTTATTTTTGTCCATATTTTGTTTGATATTTTCCGGATTCAAATCGTTAAATGATTTAATCCTTGTTTTGTTCGTTGTTCGTCGTTGAAATAATTTTTAGTTTGTTCATATGTTTCGTTAAATTAATTTTCAGATTTCAAAATAGAAGTTTAATTAGTTGTTTTCATGTTTATTTCATGTTTGTATTATTGTTTAAGTAAGTATTTGTTAGTTTGATGTTTGTTAGATTCAAATTGAAATTTAATCAACTATTTCTTCAATTTGTTTCATGTGTTTATGTATTGTTAGAAATTGTTAATATTGTTAAGTTCAAGTTTAAGTTCATAATTGTTTCTTCGTCGATCTTGTTATTTGTTTAAAGAATTTAGTTGTATTAAAGGAATATATTGTTTTAATCGTTTAATCCGTCATGTTTGTTGTCTTAAAATAGATTCATTCATGTTCATACTTTGTTTGGATGATCTTGAATCCGAATTTTGTATAGTTTGATTTCTTGTTTACCATTTATGATTATTGCTTGAATTGTTCTCATAATCTTGTTTAAAGTTTAATATAAGAATTGTTTGTTGTAATGTTGTTAGAGTTGATTTTAAGTTCAATATGATTGAATTTAGAAATCTTCATACTTTGTTTGTTGTTGTTGTTGAATCCGAAAATAGGATTGTTTGTTGCTAAAATATTGTTCAATCAAATTTTAGTTGTTCTTTGTTGTTCAATTCGTGTTCATGTGATTTGTTGTTGAAATGTTGTTAAAATCGTGTTCATGTGATATTGTTGTTATGATGTTCATCCATGTTCATATTGTTGTTTGAACATTGTTAGAAATTGATCATATTGTCTATATTTTGGTTAAGTTTGATTAATTGATGTGTTATAGCTGATGGGTAGTTTGGTAAATTTGTAATACGTTCAGGGGTAGTTTGGTAATTTCAGTAAGGTCGGAAGGGGTAGTTTAGGAATTTTACATTTTGTAATTGTTTATTTGAAGCATGGGGGACAAAATATAATGGGGTGGTGTGATATGTTTATTTAATGTAATGGGGATGAGTGGAAAGATAATGGGTTGGGTAGAGAAAAAGTATTGATTTAATTGATTAAAAGATTTATGGGATGGGATTATATATATGTGAAGTCTTGAACACAAGACATAACAAGAAATACAGAGAGAGAACAGAGAGAAAAAAAATACACATATAGAAGAGAGAAAAAAAAAGGCTGAACATTTAAGAGAAAGAAAAATTCCGAAAAATATTTAAGCTTTCAAAATAAAAATAAAAACTAAAAAATCTACTGCTTTCTTTCTTTGTTTGAAATTAGTATTAATGGTTGTTGTTTCATTTAAAGCTTAAAGCTTTTGTTTTTGGGATTACTACTCCACCGGTCTGTTACCGGTTTGTTACTGTTGCTGGGCAGTTGTTGCTGTTGCACTGTTATTACTGTTGCTGATTTTCATCTTCATTTTCTTTTGCTTCCAATATCAGGTACATATCTTTTAAACTCATGTTGTGAAGAGCTTCAACATGGAAAGTAAATGAAGTTTGGAATTATAAGGATGTCTTCTACTCATTTAAATTTTATTAGTTTAAATTTCAGTTTTGTTTTAGTTGGTTAATATAGTATTAAATCAATTAGTAGATTAGTTCTCTTTCTTAATAACTAATGGCTTAGTTATTTTAGGAACGCGATCAACTCATTTCTTTTAATATATGAAATAATGTCAATGATTTTTTTTACAAAATATAGAGTTAAGTGTTTGCAAATAGTCGCATAGGCAGAGAATAAGAATTGGTTTATTTATCTCAAACTCAATCTTTGTAAACAAATTAACCAAACAATTATAACTTTTGACTAAAAACAAGTATATGAGAAGGATATGGGATTTACAAGCACGAATTGCAACATTTTATGTCAAGGATATGTAGAAATAGAATTCGCATTAAATATAACAATAAAAATTCTTCAGAAACTATTAATTTATTTATCAAATTAATTCTTTTTCCAGTTTTATATGCGATTCGATTTTTGGATATGTTAATGTTGTATCCACGATAAAAATGGTAGTATTTTTAGTTACATGTTGTTTGTTTCTTTTTCATATCATTAATTCTTTAAAATTTGAATAGTTTTGAGGTATATAATTCATACGCGTAAAATAAGACTTGTAGCAACACCTAATAAATTTTGAATTCTTTGTCAAGAAATTTGGTGGCATCCCAATTGGTAATTCTCCATGATTCTTACATTTAAAAATAGATGGATGCAATAAACATTTATGGAAAATCTATACTACTATTAAGAATCTTTTGCATGATTAGGGATGCGTTCGCGTAACCTGATTATATTTCTAAAAGCAATTCGGATTATGCGTTCGCGCAACTTCGAACGAACATTTAATAAAAAGGGGGCTCTTCGGAGAATATCAATATTAATTTCATATAACTCGAGATGTGCGGTTCAATATTTAATTATACAAGAGCGACGAACGTTCTTAATTTTATTTTTAGCACAATTTCGAACTTAAGTCTTCTTTTTTTATATAATAAAAAATTTCGAAAAAAAAATAATTATTATACTATCATTGTGTATACGTACGCGTGACACGATTTTCACGTTAAAAAATATTAATATATAAAACGAATACACGTACGCGTGATTCGATTCGAAGAAGGGTCTTTAATTATAAACAATCTAAATAGAAGCGGTAACAATAAAATCATGCAATAAAAATGTATTTAACAAATCAAAATAATCAAGCCGAATATAACAGTTGAGCGACCGTGCTAGAACCACGGAACTCGGGAATGCCTAACACCTTCTCCCGGGTTAACAGAATTCCTTATCCGGATTTCTGGTTCGCAGAATAATAAACAGAGTCATATTCTCCTCGATTCAGGGATTAAAATTGGTGACTTGGGACGCCTTAAAATTCCCAGGTGGCGACTCTGAAACAAACAAACAAATCCCGTTTCGACTGTCCTTTAATTGGAGAAAACTCCTTTGCACCCTCGCGGGGGCGGAAAAAGGAGGTGCGACAGCAGTAGAGGGATGATATTAGGGTGCAAGGAGCATGTAATGAGGAAGGGTAAGGAGATAGGCAGAAAAAGAGAATATACTCCAAAAGAAGATGAGGAACAAAGATGCTACTATGATGAACATCATGCTCAAATCCTGTTGGAAGAGAGCATGATGAAGCTTATTTCTAACAAAGTGTTCTTTTTTGCAGGAACAGTCTCTAGGCCCTATTGTTCACTGAAGTTCTTACTAGTGGTATTGGTGATTTTCACCCAACCTAGTGGAATGAAGGTAGAAATAGGATACAACCTAGAGGAACCAAGGTACAAAATTCAGACATCAAGCAACAGGACATATAGATCATTATGGCACATTAAGCCAGGGGTGCACAACATAAAAAAATTCACAAGGAAAGGAAAACTACAAGCAATCGAGAAAAGAAACATTCAAATGGTTAGGGTCACACCTGAACACACATTGTGGACAGTTGAGGTACATAAGCTCAACTGGATGAAACAATCGTGGACATCATACAGTGGGAATTGGTTAGCAGATCTTCAGTTTACATGGATTTTACACGACCTTATGAGGAGCTTGCTGCTGGTGGTATTAGTACTTTGTACTCAGTCCAGCACAAGTGAATTATGGGGGAGTGTAATTACAGTTCAGGAAGTCATAGGTACTCAGTCATTAAGCTGGTACTGTTCGCGACTTTTGGACTACAACAGAAGAAACATTTAGGAAATGGAGCTCATGCAATGCTCGCTGCAACTGGAATGGACAAGGCAAGGCACAGGGCAACCTTGGTTAGGTTTTTCAAACAGGAGGGGATCAACAAGGAACAAGAATACAACACATCAACACAACAGAAAATGCAAAGAAGGAATTCAGAAGTGGAAATCAAGCAGACATATCATAATGGCGGAGGAAAACTACAACAAAGTAGAGGCAGATGGATGCGAAAAGCTGGAACACTGTTACATTGGTAATGATCTCAGAAGGACATTTTGGCACTCACCCTTGATCTGGATATCATTTACAAATATGGCTAGATTAGTTACACATTTTGTGATGCCAATGTTGAATTCACTACTCAATATTGGTAATAGGATTAATGTAATCTTCATTTGTTATTATTTTCATAACTTAAGACCTCCTGACATAATGACACAGACGCAAAAACAATGTATAAATATATGGAGACATTCTTAGAAGAATCAACAAAGGGCTTATGGGAAGCCTATAAGTCGGAATTTCCACAAGACTTTCAAATGTAAATAGCAATGGGACCAAATCCTTATAATTTTACAAATAAAATACATAGCTTGATTACAGGCGAAGATCCAAATAGTGGATTAGTAGTATTACAAAAGAACGCTTTGATAAAATTAGAACGTCTAAGTATAAGCAGTTGGTTTCATATAAAAAAAAATTCAATGATTATTTTTATTACTATACTATTAGTGGAAATGCTTTTGATCAAGATCTAGGTAAAAAGTTATTTAATAAACTACGAGGAGTCTTAGGAAGAGAAATAGAAGAACGATGGTATAAAAGAGAAGGTGTAATACAAAATCCACATGCAAAACGGTCTATAAGGCACAAAGTACAACATATAATGGAAATACTACAAGAAAAATGTACCAATTTACAGATACAAAAACAACTAAAACAGAATAATATGAGTTTCAGTAGATCAACTGTGTATACAACACAAAGCTATGACAAAAATGAATATAGAAAGAAGAAATATAGAAAATATAGACCTCAATACAACAAGGGATACAATAGAAAAAATTATTATCTTAGAAAATCATCAGCTAGAAAACCCTACCTAGATAGGAATAGACATGTTAGAAAGTATAGAACATATAGAAACTATAAAAATAAACTAGAATGTTTTACTTGCGGTAGTGTAGAACACTTAGCAAATACATGCCCAAAAAGAATTAATAATAAAACAAGAAATTCACAGTTAATAGAAGATTTTCAAGAAACCCTAATAAATGTAAATGAATATATGTCAGATAACGAAAGTATATACTCTATAGTAAGCGTAGATATAGAAGAAAAAGCTCAAATAGATACCTCAGAATCAGAAGAGGAAGAATTAATAACTGAAATAGGATTAGAAAAATTAGATTTAGAAAAAAATACCTTTGTAAATATATCAGAAGAATGTAACCATAATTTTGAAAGAAATAAAGGATTAGATAGTAATTAGTATTTTATATGCAAATGGTACCCTAGTAGAAATAAAAGAGCTAAATGTAAATTATGCTATCTAGAAGGATGTATTTCATGTATAGAAAAAGATTTTGAAACAAAAATAAATAAAGAAGAAAAATACCAAGAAATAAATGACCATACCATGAATTTGAGAACAATGACATTAGAAGCTAGAATAAATGAACTAGAAAAAAGAATACAGAAAATGGAAAAAGGAAAAGAGAAATTAGAAGATATAAAAGAAAATATAACAACAGTAGAAGAAGAACTAATGAGTACAGAAAATTATGATAGACTAATATGTAGTGAAGATAAAAAATTAAGTACAATAATTTTTTTAGCAAGAATCGAAATAGAAGATTATGAAATAGAAACGTTAGCTCTAGTAGATTCCGGGTGCACAAGATGTATAATAAATAAAAAGATAGTTCCCCCAAATCTAATCAAAACCTTAGAAAAGCCAGTTGCAGCTATGCAGATGGATGGAACTCATAATATATACAGACATTATATAGATAAATCACAAATTAGCTTTATAAATACATGTTTAGATTTCTATAAACCCAGCTACAAGGTGGATAAAATCTGGGTAAGAGACTTAAACATAAATGTAGATTTTGTACTAGGATTAAGTTTTATATTACATAATAATGGTAGCTGTCTACTCAGTAGAGATGGAGTAATATTCTTTAAAAATATTACACAAACACCAGTACAGACAATAGAAACTGCAACCAGGATAAGAACACGACTGAACGCGAGCTTGCAAGAAAATTAAAAAGAATGTTGTAAAGAGTGTAAAGATAAAAATACATGTTGTAAGATTAAAGAAGAATCTAAAACCTTAATACTAGAAGAAAATGAAGATAGAGATATATTAGAAAAGGACTATACTTTAATAGATATTGAAACAGAATTATACAATTTTAAAACAGGACTACAAAAAATAGGAATAATAAAGAACGAAAAGGATCTAGATAATATAATAAAAATATTAGATGAAATAGAAATAATTGGGAAAAAACCTTTAAAACATTGGGAAAACAATAAAGTTATGTGTAAACTAGATATAATTAATCCAGAATATATAATTAAAACAGCTTCAATAGAAGCTACAAATCAAGATCTAGAAGACGTCAAAAGTCAAATTAAAGAACTTATAAATTTAGGAGTAATAAGAAGATCCACTTCTAAACACATGTCAACAGCCTTTACGGTTAGAAACCATAGTGAGATAGTAAGAGGAAAAGCGAGAATAGTAATAAACTACAAAAGACTTAATGATAACACTAGAACAGATGGATATAAATTACCTGATAAAACAGAATTAATAAATAGAATACAAGGAAAAAGGATATTCAGCAAGTTTGACTGTAAATCAGGGTATTGACAAGTAAAGATGCATGAAGAAAGCATTGAGTGGACTGCATTCACTTGTCCAGAAGGACACTTCGAATGGCTAGAAATGTCATTCGGACTAAAAACAGCTCCACCAATTTTTCAACGAAAAATGGATAATATATTTGGAGAATATAAGAGGTTTGTTTTAGTATATGTAGATGATATACTGGTATTTAGTAAAGATATTAAAGAATATTTATGACATTTACAGACAATATTTAGATTATTTGTAGATAATGGAATAATAATTAGTAAAAAGAAGATGGAACTATGCAAGAATTATATAAATTTTCTAGGAGTAATCTTAGGGGATGGAAAAATTAAATTACAACCCCATATAGCTAAAAAGGCCCGAGAAATGCCAGATAAATTAGATAGTACCAAAGAGCTACAAAAGTTTTTGGGAATAGTAAATTTTGCGAGAAACTTTATTAAAGACTTAGGAAAAATAGCAGGACCATTATATGCTAAAACAGGAGCTACAGGACAAAAACATTTTAACATAGAAGACATTAAATTAGTACAAAAAATTACAGAAAAAATAAAAAATATTCTTGATTTAAATATGCCACTAGAAACAGACTACTTGATAATAGAAACAGATGGTAGTTTTGAAGGATGGGGAGCAATTTTAAAAGTAAAACCAAATAAATATAGGGATAAGGGCACGGAAAAAATATGTGCTTATCAAAGTGGTAAATATAAAGAAAAAGGAAATATGAGTAGTATAGATGCAGGGATATTAGCCGTAATTTACGGATTAAATAGTTTTAGATTATATATATTAAATAAACAAGAAGTAACAATTAGAACTGATTGTGAAACCATAGTTAAATTTCACCTAGAAGATAAATACAAAGAATAGTAGTAGAAGAAGATGGTTAAATTTTATGGATACTATATCAATATATAATATGGTTTTTGAACATATTAAAGGAAAAGATAATAATTTAGCAGATCAGTTAAGTAGGCTTAAAATTACTGTTAATTAATAAACAAGTATTTTACATGTACAGCATGAGACCAACAGTTTCCAAGACTGAAGACAAAGGGAAGGGCATTGCCTCACCCTCAGACAGATACTCGTAGACAGTATTAGGTAATCTTCATTTTAAGCCACATCCTTTGGGAGAACAGACCAATATGGAAAGAATAAATTTTGGAAAACATAATTTAATATTTTTCCACCATCAAATATGCCATTTAGAGTCCTACCAGAATGTGTCATAGATAGACATCAACGGTGTTTAATTGATAATTTATGGATAGCATACAATAAGAAAGACACAAAATATTTTATAGCATCTCTTAATGCCTTTGGACAATATTTTACAGATAAAAACCAAGACAAAAGATTTAAGTATTATGTGGTTATACATGGTAAGACAAATGGTATTTTTCAGACATGGTTAAAAATACTAGATTCCATTAAAGATATAGAAAAACCACTTTTTAAAGGTTTTAATGATTTTACTGAAGCATTAGATTATGCAAGAGGAATACTAGGACAAAACTACTATATCTCCCCGGCACTCAGACAAAACCCGAAAAAAATCCCTCAATACAATATCAGAAAAGACAATGACAAGATAATATTCTGTGATCATTGCTCATCAATGACAGAAGCCTTTAAAAGAATAAACCAGAAAAATGAAACTCTGGCACAAGAAAAGACAAAACTTATGGAGCAGGTAAAGGTATTGGAGCACAGGGTACAAGCGTTGAGATTTGAATTATCCTAGACTCAAGCTATTTCTCAACAAGATACAGAGATGAACAGTCCAAAACAGAGTTCTCCATCTCAAACAAAAATGGATGAGAAAGATGTGCATTCCCTAATGAATGCAGCAAAATCCATTGTATCAGATAATGATACAGCTAGTCCGGTTCAAACGGTAGCCGGTAAAGGCACATCAAATCCATTTATGGCTGTCACTTTTCCAAAAAGTGAAGATGAAGGTTCATCGAGAAGAAGACTACCGAGAACATTAACACAGGGAAAAGTGTTAAAAAAGAAGAGTGTAATTTCAAAAAAGAAAAAAATAAAAAAATAGAAAATATAATAAAACAGACATTAGAAAACTTTTTTCAAGACAAAGAAGAACAAGACAAACACATGGTTAAGAATCCAAGTCCAAGACTAAGTCCAAATCTAAGTCCAAATCCAGAAAGGACCCAAAGTTCAGGAGAAGATGATAACTATGAAGACAACCTAAATTATCAGGATGCTCAAGATCCATATGAAAATGAGTCAGAAATGAGTTTCGATTCAATAGCTATACATAATTTAGACACATAAAAACAAAGTCCCAGTTAAAACAGCAATTAAAGAGCACCAAAGACAAAGGAAACAAGGCTAGTATACAGAGCAATAATGACAACATACGAATGAGAAAAACAAGAAGGAAAAGAAGATGTGACAGAGAAATACTAGCTGTGCTAAAAGACAAAAGTGACGAGTGACATAAAGTAAAGAATATGTGACAAGAGGTAAAGTTAGTTGTGCTAAAAGACAAGTTAAAATTTTGAGTGGAAGAAAAAGTTACAAACACGGAAGGAATCTCCGACCAAGCCATGTGAAGATGGGGCCCAATGAAGTACCCTGCAAGGCTGGACAAGATAGATTTCGGAAGAGTTTGGAATCTGTTCCAAAATTTAGCTATAAAAAGGAGAAGGAAGCAGAAGAAAATAAAAATCGAAGAGAAAAAACACTCTGAAGAAAACCCATCCAACCAACTCCCCTTTCCATCATCAACCCCCTTTCCAAAACCCTTTGTAAAATATTTCCTTATGAATACTTTAGTTGTTCCTCCTGTTCCTCCTCTAAGTTTGTAAAATAAATAAGGCCTTATGCTCATGTGTGATCGTTTTTAATTCCCAAAGCTCAGTAGACTTTTTCGGGTTTCCCGAAAGGGAAATCTCTCTCCTATAAGCATGTAAGTTACTCATGTTTTATCTAAATTATGTTCCTATTACCCCTGTTTATTTTAAAAAATTTCTTATCCTGTATAGTTTTATGTTTCATGTTCATATGATCGATTATTAGATATCACTCTAAGTATATGGTTAGCTTCCCAATTTCTTAAAAATTATGATGGATTAACCTGTAAATTCCTAGGAGAAACTGGTTAAGTAAAACCCGAAAACAATTAAGAAGAGTATAAGTGTTTAACCATGGCCGGGGTGAAGTTAAAGAAATAAGAGTTAAGAAAGTATTAAAATCTTTAAAAGATTGGGAAGAAGAGATGAGCAGAGTGGATTAAAAAAAAGTAGTAAATGGGTAATTTCAGTTCATAATTTAGATAATATGGTAACTATACAAGTCTATAGAATAAAAGAGAGAGAGTACCGAGTAGGATTTTCACAACATAAGAGTTCAATCGCAAAAAAATAATTTTATTGTTAATGTCCAACAATCGTAATAACTATACAAATCCAGAAAGCTTTGCTAGGAGCCTTACTCAAAGTTTGGAAGAATTTATAATAGACGTAGAAAACGGGTTTTATTCATTAGTAGATTTGGCCGTACATTTTATATATCTACAAGACAATAGTAGTATCTGTTCAGATATATATAGAAAACAACTACATCTGATATTGTTAATATTATCATACCATCAGTCATATCATCTATATCATCTAAGAAGACGATTTAGACGAGTTTAATTTCGACTTAAGACGATTTTAATTTCGACTTTATACAATCTACCCCTCTTATATTGGTATATATGAATTTGAAGTACTGACTCTTGAACACTTCATGGATCACATAGATATGTCAATCTCGATCAGATTGTCCTCCTCATTCACTTCATTGATATGTATCTGTCAAGAAATTAATCACCTAGGCTAGGCTACTGAAAGATAGATTCTGGGGGCTAAACCTTTTGCGTGGTGCTGAAAATATATCTTGGAGTCTTGTTGAGCCAACAAATTGGCACACTTGGAAGGTATATCTTTTTTGTATTCATTGCAAAAAAGAGTAGAAATCATAGAAAATAAGTTGTATAAAGATAGAAAATAAGAAGAATTAACCTGAAAAATCGTTCACCTAACTGCTTAAATTAAGAATAGTCCCAAAATATATAATAATGCATATATAATTCATATGTACTATGAGGTCGTTTGGTAGCCGGTTAGAGAGGAGTTATCCATGTATTAAAACTAGAATAACTTTATACATTGTTTGGTTAAAAGAAGGGGAAAAAATAAGCTCCACATAGAAGCTAGCATAAGTTATATAATATTTGGTTGTTTTTTCCTCTTTTCCACATAAAATGTAGCATTGTTAATACAATATTTGGTTCATGTTTTTCTTTCCCGCATAACTAATACATGTATAAGTTATGAGGGAATCTATGTATTATTTATGCAGGGTAGAAGGTGGAATAATTAACTCATACATGTATTAGTAATACTTGTATTAAAGCACGAAATAACAAGAATACCCTTTATTCAAACTTGTATTTTTTTGTTTAAAAAAATATATTTAAACTATACTAACAATTTTAATAAAATAAAGTAAGCTAATAATAAATAACACTCAGATCCCAACATAATTCAACCTTGCATAACTTATCCATGCATAACTAATACATGCATAACTAATCCCTGCATTACTTATTCCTGCATAACTAATACATACATAACTAATACATGCATAACTAATACATTTATAACTAATACCTGCATAACTCTAATCGGCAACCAAACGACCCCTATGTGTATAACAGTATATATTCAATATATAATTTATGTACACTGATTAAAAAAGTAAACAGTAAATCGGTCGGCTATTTATGTAAAGATCCCTATAAATAATTGGCCTTTTTTAAAGGAATTTTTACCTCCTATAACAAAGGTTAACACCTTATTTATTTTAAATAAATACCATTTAAAAAAAATTATATTCTATAGATATCTTTTAATGTTTATAGCAAAATATCTAATTTTGGTTATTTCCTACCCCTAAGCCACTAAATACGCTATTTAGTTACACTATTTTCTTTCTCTCTCTACTTTGATACATGCCATTCTCTTTATATTTAATTTGTGCAGTCATGATTCTTCCGGTGTTCAGGAAAAAAACTGTTCTTCTCAACGTCGAAAAAAAATCCAAAAAGAACACTTTTTCGGATTCATTCATGCTCAGAGATACATATTCTGAAACTTCTTTCGCTATTTGGACGAGTGATATGAGAACAGTTTTGCAACTTTTAAATCTCATTTTTGGTTAAATCTTTATTCTCTTTTTGAGTCAAATCTTGTCTGATAGGGTATAGATTAGAGAAAAAAGAGTCCTTATTCTGCCACCATTGCTCGACGACGTCATCTTCTCGAGGTTCATCTTCTGGAGAAAGAAGAGCCCTAATATTGGATAAATTCGAGGTTCTCAACTTCCGTCTGTAGATGTGTAATTTTGACCTGCGCATTAGAATTACTTTTAATATTCCTAGTATTTTTAGGATATTTATTTGAACTTATTTCTATAGGATTTCACTTTATTATTAAATTTAATTATATTTTATAAAGCACAAAAAAATTCAAAAATACAAAAATAGTTTCATGTTTTATCCTATTTCTATTTAGTTTAGATTATTAATATTTTTATAACAATATATTTTATTTTTACTATGATTTTTACCTTTATTTTTTAACATAATAATTTATAATATATATATATATATATAGTGCATTGTATGATATATTTTACTTTAATCATAATTAATTTTAAATCATTTTTTATAAAGAAAAGGTTTAAGTTTCTAAAATTGATGGATTTAAAGGGTTAGAGTCCCAAATTTTGGCCCAATTTCGGGCAAGAAGAGGCCCAAATCTGGACAGCCCATCCCTTTCCCCTTAACCCGACTGAGACCCGCCCAAACGACCCAGTAACCCGCCTACTTCCCACACTAAATCCTAGCCCTTCACCCTTTTGATCCAACAGCCCAAATTAATTCCCCACACCACATATAAGAACCTTATTTCCCCAAAAAAAAAACCCTAACCCTAATCTTCAAGACCTAAGCAGTCGCACCACACCCCTTTCCCAGCCTTCAGCCCGCCTCCAACTCGCCAGTTTTCCGGCGAGTTCACTCAACGAGTCCCATGGTCCCCCCCTCATCTTTTCCTTCTTCCACGTCATCCCTTTCGTACCAAATCTCATCATTTCAATCCGATTCACGCGGATTTTTTCTTTTATTTCTTTTGTTTAAACAAAAAATCCGAGTCCTTGAAATAAATGTTGGAAAATGGGAGCCGTTGGATTAAATTTTGATCCAAGACTTTCATTTTCTAATTTTTGTTAAAAATGGGATTTTCGGATCTTGTTGGGGGCCACACATGATTTCTTGCTGAAGAAGGAGAAGCTTCGAGCGAGAGTTATATATTGGAGGATTTTCGGACAAAAATAGGGAGGAGAAAAAAAGAAAAAAAGGCGGAGAAAAGGTCTAGGGTTCTTTGAGTCCTGAGATTTTTTTAGTGTTTGCTTTGCATTCCAGAAAAATGAAAACAAAAAGAAGTTTAAGTTTGATTTTTATTCTGAGTTTTGTTTCATTTCGAAAAATTAGAAACATATTAAAAATCTTAATTCATTTTTTGGATTTCGCTTCAAATATGGACCTTGATTGAGGTTGGTTGAAGCTCGTCGGAGTTGAAGTTCATTTGCCGTTCGGGTTCCTATTCGAAGTTCTTGTTCTTGTTTGCGATTCACTTCAGTTCCTCATCGCTGAACTTTCTTGTCCTCGCTTTTGGAATTAATTGAAATTCTGAATATCCAGGTTCATTTCTGTCTCCCCTGTCACGTTTGGTTTTAGTTAGATTTGATCCCCCTCTGTTACTTGCATTTTGCTTTACTTCTGTGTTGAAATGTTTATGGTTTCGAACCTGTTTAATTTGGACTGCAATATGACTTAACTTTGTAATCGCTGATTTAGTACTCGATTGTGTCGAGTTTTACATAAATGGGCAGTGTATTCAATTGGCCTTCTTGCTTAAATTCCAGCTGATTTGTCTGCTCGGCCAGTTTATGGTTGGTTTTGTTCGCCATTGCTTCGATGTTACTAATCTTGATTAGATCAGTTTGAATTCATGACTAAATAATTAACGTTTTGTTGAAGTTTAGCAGATTCGCCTTTGAACTTAAACCAACTTGATTTCCTTTTACCTTGGGATTGAATTGACAACTCTATCTTTCCTGGATAATGATCTGAAAGTGCAACTCTTTGTTTTGTCTATTGTCTGTAAATGCTATTCCCCTCATATGTTAAGTGAGTCACTGGATTATCTTGTCGTCTCGGACAGTTTGGGACAAAATCGATCCTTGAAGCCAAAGAAAAATCAAAAATCAGTTTTCTCATGAGATGAGTTGCTTGTTCTTGTTTGTAGACCCATCCTCTGTGCTGATATATAGTGAAACATGTTTTTTGAATGTTGTCTAAGCTAGTTGTGTTTTGAGTTTACTTTTGTCCTCTTAGAATAGTTTAAGTATTTGGCAGAAGCCTGGTCATTATTTGCATTACATTTCATCCATGTTCACTCCTAAAATTGTTCAAATTAGCGTAAATGATTTTTGAAAGTCACGTAGTAACAATATCTAGGAAGATGGCATACTAACTCCTAAACTGTTCGTATAAGACTTAACTCACGTTGTCCTCTTCTCTCTGTGTGTATTGGAATGTTATATTGGGATAGGCTTTTACTATTTTTGTTACTTTTTCAACGCTGAATGCTTACTGCCTTAGACGTCTATTTGTATGTGCTTGTTTTGGTTGATTGGATGAATGTTTGGTTCACGCACGGGCTGCGAGAAGTTGGGTTGGTCGGACAAATGCATGAAAGAAGAAACTCAAAAGGGAATGAGCATGAAATTAATTTCTATTGCTTTTAGTTTTATTTTGTTACTTTTATTACATCTTCCGCTAGGAGCATGCTTGGGCCGACAACATTTTGGTATGCAAGCCTTAGGATTTTTATTAGTTCTAAGGCGAGAGGTCGTTCCTTTAGTTAAATTTATCCAGGGAATGCCATGAAGGATTTGTATATATTTTATTCTGGGAATGCCCCGTAGTACTATGTAATTGGGGGTCATGGCGAACATCGTAGAAGAAATAGCATAGGATAATTTAGAACTTTAGTTTTTCTTCTTGTTTTAATTTTCTATCATTTAGGTGGGGACGACCTCGAGCCTCTTTTGTGTTTATTTTTCTTTTCTGTGATTTTACCTCAACTTGAATATTTTAAAAGCCGACTAGATCAAGTATGCAACCGTACTAGTTACGGGACTTGGGGAGTGCCTAACACCTTCTTCCCGAGTTAAATGAATCCCCTTACCCAAACCTCTGGTGCGGACTTAGTTCTGAGTCCAAGTGTTTTAAAGGAAAAATATTTTCTAAAAAAACGGTGACCTGACACACCGATATCAAATGTCAGGTGGCGACTCTGAGTTAATTCTTTTGAACACTATCTTTTGTCACTTTCAAAATTGGAAAACCCTTTTGAGCTTCACATAATCCTTTTATTATTTTTTAAGAGGGTTAGTGAGGTTTGGAATGAAAAAGGGGTGTGACATCTCTGACGACTCTGCTGGGGACACTTGCGGGTTTGAGCTAGTACTTGATTTTGTTGGCTTTTAGAATATTTGGTTGAGGTTTTTATGCTTTTTCATTAGCTTTACTTAATTTTTATTATGTTTTTATATCTTGTTATTTGCTAATTGTTTATGTGTTTACAGTTTTTACTTTATGTGTTTACTGCTTTATAACTGTCATCATATGCATTACTCAGTCAATTCTTTCTGCAACAGGTCTCGGAGCACGCGTCGCGTGCACGAACTCTTTGTTGAGTCACCCTTGATTTAGGAGGTGGGGGGGCGTCAGACGTATGGAGTGGGTGGAAAGCTTGAGCAGCCACCATCGACCATACACTCCCCCGAATTGCCTTGTTAGTGAACCCCAAACTTAGGTTAGCCTTTAGGTCATTTTTATTTGCATCATGTCATTTAGACCTAGTAGGGCTCGGTCCCAGGTACCGTGTCCCTTTGTAGGAAGCCTGTCCAAATTTTGTCAAAATGGGTTCGTGGCCCAAAATGAAATTTAATCATCCTATGTGCTAAATGTTGCATATGTGAGGGTAAAAAGGTCATTTGGCGGACCGATGCTTGGGAAAGAAGGGTGAAAATGAAGAAAGTAGGGTCCACTCACATTTCTTTTCATAGTTTTCCAAAAATCAAAATGAAAATGAAAAATCCAAAAAAAGATTTTACACTTTTCCATTATTTTCCAAAAAATAAATAAATTTAAAAATAGAAAATCCAAAAAGATTTTACATTTTCCATCATTTTCCAAAAATTCAAAATTCAAAAAAAGGAAAATCCAAAAATATTTTACATTTTCCATCATTTTCCCAAAATTCAAAAAGGGAGAAAAAGAAAAATCCAAATAAATATTTTTCAATTTTCATCAAAAATACAAAAAAAAATAATTGGTTTTTCCAAATTAGTTGACTTTTTTAAAGGCTTCCTCCCATGTTTAATCTTCCCGAACTACGCGAACCTGATTCTCGTCTTCCGGGGAGGAATACGTAGGCAACCCACATAGGGTCCGGTCTTCCTAGTAGGTCCTAGGTTCTTGGCTTCCGGGATCGTAGCCAAATCTTGCATGTATGACCATATTTGGCCACATTGGTCGTTTTGAAAAAATAGGAGTATTTTCTCAAAGTAGTTTGTTATCTCATGTTTTAGAGCCCTGAGTCTACAATAAAGTGTCCTGTCGATTCTAAGGTCCACAACCTGTTAAATTTGCGTGTCTAGCCACTTTTGGCCATATCAGCCATTCTTGCAAAATAGGGTTATTTTCGCAAGAGTTGCTCAATTACCCATGTCTTAGGATTTTGAGTTTATAACTCGGTGTCATATCACTTTAAGGTCCGTCCATGTCGTGTTTACGTCCCTAGCCACATTTGGCCACATCGTCCATTTTTGCAAAAAAAAGGGTCCATTTCCGCAAAGTAATTTTTAAGACCATAATTGTCGGGATATTAGAGTCATGTAAGCTTTAAATGGAGTATTTCTCATGCATTAGGGGTCAACTTTGTCAAGTTTGCGCTAATAGCCACTTTCAACCACTTAGGCCATTTTGCAAATATAGCCAAGTTGTGTCCTGCATTTGTCCACTAGGAAATGTGGTGGGGTCACGTACTGTCCCGAGTCGCTAACCATGTTTGCTTCATTCAGGTATGGACCCGCTGATTCAATCCAAAGTGCTTATGGTAGTAAAGATTCCTAGGAAGTTGATCAAGTGGTGGAAAATGTTTTCATCGTTAGAGAAGCATGAGTTAATGTAGAAATTGGGCACCCTAACTTCCCTTCTTGATATCACACCCCGCCCGGACTTAGTGGAGGCGATGCTGACTTATTGGGATTCGCAAAATTTGATTTTCAGATTTGGAGAGTGTGAGATGACTCCTACCTTGGCGTAAATGTCTGGCCTCACTCGTTTAAGCTATATAGGCAAGGACATGATACTTCCCCGAGACCACTCTAGGACAGGATTACTCAGCGACCTGGGCCTGAAAGATAATAAGCATTTAAAATGTCTCGAGCAGTCCTGGATATCCTTGGATTATTTGTTTGCTAGATTTGGACCACAAGATAGTTTTGACGTCTTTTGGGATGAGTTCTGCACAACCAATGCAAAGTGGCAAAGACGTCGCCTCGAAGCTTTCAGCCTTGCTTTGTTGGGATTATTGGTTTTTCCATTAGATGAGAGGCACATTAGCACCCATCTGCAGTCAGTGGTAATGGCACTATTTCATGAGAAGCAACGCAAAACGTTACCGTTGTACCGATGATCTTAGCAGAGTTGTATCGAGCCCTGAGTGAGGTTAAGGGAGGTGTCAAATATTTTGAGGGAAGTAACCTTTTGCTACAGCTGTGGATGATGGAGCATTTGTACACCGCTTCCTTACTTTGTCCCATCGACCGTGCCTTGAGGGATCGGGTGGTAAGCATTGAACGCAGGATGAAATCTCCTAAGTTTACGTACCCAGTAGGCGTCACGGCTTGGATTGAGTTCCTTGGTTTGAGGACAAATGGGAATGTTTTGTGGGCTTACCTTTGGCTACCTTTGGATGATATCTTGGTAGGGTGCCTCATGCAGCCTTTCCTGATGCTGATAGGACTCAAGTGTGTCAGGCCGTACACTCCCGTTAGGGTAATGCGGCTGTAGACACCGGATTTTTGACCCTCCCCGAGAATTTTCAGAGGCACATCATAAATTTTAGCAAAAAGGCGGCTGATGAAATCAGGTATGTGCAATACTAGAACAATGCAAAGAGGATAAAGAAAAATACATTAGTAGAGGACGTTGGCAGGCCCGAGTGTACTCAGGAGTACTTGATTTGGTTACAGTCCGTCCCGCCAGGGGTCAGTACCCCATTGCCAGCACAACTTAGGGGTCGGGCAGTTCAGACAGATGATTTTGAGGAGGCATCGGACCAAGATCCTTGGGATAAGCTTGAGTTGATAAAGTCTCAGTTAGCGGGATTGGCAGCAAACGTGGAGCAGCATGGCCAGTATTTGTTTAGGGTCGGCCTTCAGGATGCGGGGGCACACGCTAGGGCCTTTATTCTAAGCATCAATGTTTCTTTACGAGGAATTTTACAGAGTTTGAGCATGACAGACAACCCAGGATCATCCCAGCCAGGACCGTCGCATTTAGGAGCAGCTTGAGGAGTCATTCTATTTAGGTGTTTTGAGATTGTCGTATGTTGTCTTTTACTTTTGTGTCTTGTCTAGAAGTACTGAGTCCTTTAGGTAGTGTCAAAGTCTGTCGTAGTGTAGTTGAGTCTGTCAGGTCTTTTATTATCGCACTTCCTGTTGCATTTTAATATCGAAAAGTTTTTAAATGAAAAATCCCAAAAAGATTTTGTTTTTAATTTATTTTCCATCACTTTTCCTGAACTACACTTGGTCTGATTCATGAGGGACATGATACGTAGGCAACCTACAATGGGTTCGATCAAATCATTTTTGGTTCAAAATAAAAAGAGAAAGAAAAAGAAGAGGGTGATAAGAGGTGTTGGAAAAGAAAGAGAAGGAAGGATTGAAATGAGCAAATCAGAATGATGCCATATGACCCTGCGACCCTTAAAGCCATTTTAGAACCGTTAATTGTTGCTAGGTGCATTGTACGTAATATGATATTATTATTTGATGAATGCCCTAACGCTAACTTGGTGGTTTTATGTTGTTGTCCTCTGTTGTCTCTATTAAGTTTCAGGAAGGTGGTTAGTTTGTTGGCATCTTGGCAAGTCATCCATACAACACCCGATCAAAGCGTCAAATAGTCATGGCTAGCAAGGAAACAAACACTGGAGTTGTAGACCCACCAAGGGAGATTGTTGAGTCGGAATCGGAACTGCAAGAGGAGGTCCGAAGGTTGAAGCATCAGATGGCAAAAATGTATCAAGCCTGGATTAAGGGACACCCTCCACCCTCGTTCCCTACCAACTACACAAAAAACTCTGCTTTCATTCCACCACTCTCTCAATACCAGATGCCCAATATCATTGATCTTTCCCCACAACACGCACCTGGCTTTACCCTTTACCACAACTACCTCGGTACTTCAGCCCAAACTGTTCATGCTCTGCCATCCAAAACAACCTCGTACCCTGCTCTGACATCTGCTCATATTTTTGTACCCCCTCCACAAGCTACCCTGCACCGATCCTCTAGTGAGCCCGCATTCCCCGCTAAAGATTCCTACTACTATGCATCGGAGCCCACCTTCAAAGTCCCAGATCCTTACTCTTACACTCCCCAATTTGAGCCTCATGTTGAAACTGACAAACCACCCAAGAACGCAGAGCAAGAAGACATGTTTAGGAAGGTACATAGTCTGGAGAAATCATTGAGAAATATGCAAGGGTTGGGAAACCAAGTGAGTGTGGCCTATAAGGATTTGTGTGTGTTCCCCGATGTCCAATTGCATGCCGGGTTCAAGATGCCCAAGTTTGACTTGTATGACGGATATGGGGATCCTGTAGCGCATCTGAGAGGTTATTGCAATAAAATGAGAGGCGACGGGGGAAAAGACGAATTACTGATGGCGTACTTCAGCCAAAGTCTGAGTGGGGTAGCTTTAGAATGGTACACCCGCCAGGACGCCAGCAGGTCGTACACCTGGGATGATATGGCTCAGACCTTTGCCCGGCACTTTCAGTACAATATAGACATTGTTCTAGACCGACTATCTCTGACCAAGGTGGAAAAGAAACCCAGTGAAAGCTTTAGAGAATATGGGTTCCGATGGAGGGAGCAAGCTGCACGAGTCAATCCTCCGATGGAAGAGGACGAGATGGTTAAATACATTCTTCAAGCCCTGGAGCCCACTTACTATGGCCACTTGATCTCAGCCATTTGTAAGTCTTTCAATGATGTGGTGAAGATGGGAGAAATGGTGAAAGAGGGTCTGAAGTCGAGTAAGATCATGAGCTATTCTGCTATAAAAGCAACCAACCAGGCAATCCAGAGTGGTACCGGAAGTTTGCTAGGCAAGAAGAAGAAGGAATATGTCGCTATGGTTGTCTCTGGATCATGGCATGGCCAGAGGGGTTCACCTCATCAATACACCCATCCTCGACCCCGGCCTCAAGCCTACACCCAAGCTCCATATAATCCACCTCAAAATTACTTTTCCCTGCAAAACCCCCAATACTTAGCCAGGCCATCCCAATACCTTGTTCACCATGCACAATTATATGCTCAACCCCCTCCTTACCCGCAATGGCGTGCTCCAGCTCTGCAGAATATCTACCCAGCTCCACAAAATACCTATCCACCCCCACAACCCTATCAAAACCCCACTGGTTCAAATTTTCGATCAAGGCCAGAGTATAGGAGAGAGAGGAAGCAGCGGAAACAAACTTTTACCCCGCTTGGAGAGTCCTATGCTAGTTTGTTTCAATGATTAAGGCAGTTGGACGTCTTGAGGCCGATTGAGTCAAAGATACCGAATCCCCCTCCAAAGAACCTCGACTATTCCCTAAGATGTGCCTATTGTTCTGATGCTCCAGGGCATGACATAGAGAAGTGCTGTCGTTTGAAAACGGCAATCCAGGAGCTTATTGATACCAACCAAATTGTAGTCCAAAATCCAGACGCACCGAACATCAACCAAAGCCCTTTGCCAGCCCATGTATAGACGGATATGATTGAAATAGTTCACAAGGATGAGGAGCCCAGGAAGTCTTCTAAGTTCGTCATGATGATTCGGGCCAGTGAAAGTAATTTGGTTAAAGCTCCTGACTCTACCAAAGCGAAGCCCTTGATAGTTGAAGGGGTGACAGAAAAGCCGAGCTCACTCAATTTGAAACCACCAGTGTTGGTCGTGAAAGGGCTGTCAAAAGATGTTAGGGCAAGTCCGGAAAGTTCAAAAGTGGTAGTACCAGGGATTCCAAGTAAGCCTATCATAGTTGTGAAGGGGGCTCCTGCTACCCCTATCATCATTAAACCAGTAACCCAGCTTCCAGTGGTGGATGCCAAGGCTGTTCCGTGGAATTATAAACAAGTGATAGTGACATACAAAGGAAAAGAAATAGAGGAAGAAGTTAATGAAATTGGAGGATTGACTCGTTCTAGGAGATGTTTCACCCAAGAAGAATTAAGGAAAGCCAAGCTATTCAAGGATAACCCAATGCCAGTAAAGAAATCGGTCACCGAGGAAGAGGCTGAGGAGTTCCTGAAAAAGATGAAAGTGCAAGATTATTCCATTGTGGAGTAGTTAAGGAAAACACCAACTCAGATTTCTCTTTTGTCTTTGTTGATACATTTAGATGAACATCGCAAGGTCTTGATGAAGATTTTAAATGAGGCACACGTTCCTGTTAAAATCACAGTGATTCACTTGGAAAAGATAGCTGGCAAGATCTTCGAAGCAAATAGGATCACTTTCTCGGACGATGAAATTCCTATGGAGAGTACAAAACACAACCGAGCTCTTTATCTCACCGTGAAGTATGAAGATTCTGTTGTCTCAAGGGTTTTGGTTGATAATGGATCTAGTGCGAATATTTGTCCCCTGTCTACTCTGCAAAAACTAAAGATTGTCACCGAAATAATCCACTTGAACAGTGTGTGTGTTCGAGGCTTTGATGGGGGAGGTAAAGATTCTGTTGGAGATATAATGCTCGAATTGTCAATAGGGCCAGTTGAGTTTACCATGGAATTCCAAGTGTTAGATGTGGTTGTCTCATACAATTTTTTGTTGGGCAGGCCCTGGATACATGCTGCTAAGGCAGTTCCGTCTTCTCTGCACCAAATGGTGAAGTTCGAATGCGACAGGTAGGAAATAGTTGTGCACGATGATGAGGACTTGTCAGCTTATAACGACACAATTGTTCCATTTATCGAAGCTAAAGATAATAAGGGACCTTGGGTCTATCAGAATTTTGAAACAATGTCTGTTGTGAAAATTCCTGAAGGAAAATGCATTCTAGGTCCTAAGCTATCCTTCGCGTCCGTCATGGTTGCGAATGAAATGTTGAAGAATGGTTTTCTGCCGGGCAAGGGTTTGGGCTCATCTCTGCAGGGTATTTTGCATCCAGTGCGCCCCAGTGGGAATCTTGGTACATTTGGTTTGGGATTCATGCCCACAGAGAAGAATGTGAAAAGGGTTAAAAATCTGAAACAGAAGGTATGGTCGCTCTCCAAGCCCGTCCCACACATCTCTAAGTCTTTTGACAAGCCAGGGACCGAAAAACCTCCAACCTCCTCAATCCCAAAACCTGTGGTCGATGTTGATGAAGAGCTGATCAAGAGGTTCCAAAGTCTGTTCGAAGAAGTCAATATGGTAGAAATTGGTGAAGGCTCTAGTAAAGCAAATGTGCAGCTCGTCGGCCCAAACGTGAAGCTTAGAAATTGGGAAGCTACTCCTCTCCCCACCAGGAAGGAGTTTTGGTAGTTTGCTTTGTTTTCCTTTCTGTTATCTGGGTTATTCCAGGGTTGTAATCCAGATTTTCAGTTTTTGCTTGTTTTGATGTTCAAACCCTTCTATCCTTTTAATTTTAATGAAATGCAGTTTTCCATTTTCCGTTATTCTTAATAGTGTTTTATTTTGTTCTTTTTTCTTTTGTACAGTTCTTTTTATGCTGGTTGTAGTGACATGACATACATGAAGAGTTTTCAGCAGAGTCTAAAAGCCAATCTAATTCTGAAATAACAATCCAAGAAGTAGAATATGATGATGAAATAGAATATGATGAAGAAGCAGCATTTGAGGAAATTAGTAAAGAGCTAAAACAATTTGAAGAAAACCCAAAGACTAATTTGAGTGAGACTGAAGCAATCAATTTAGGGGACCAGGATGATGTTTGGGAAACCAAGATAAATGTGCATTTAGAATCGCAAGTTAAGGAGGAAATAATCAAAACATTGTTTGAGTACAAAAATGTCTTTACATGGTCATATGACGATATGCCGGGCCTGAGCACTAATCTGGTAGTTCATAAATTGCTAACTGATCCATCATTCCCTCCTGTCAAGCAAAAGTTGCGAAACTTCAAGACCGATATGAGTGTGAAGATCAAAGAAGAAATCACAAAGCAGCTTACTGCAAAGGTCATTCGAGTCACTCGATATCTCACTTGGTTAGCCAATGTTGTGACAGTACCAAAGAAGGATGGTAAGACCAGGGTCTGTGTTGATTACTGTGATCTTAACAAAGCAAGCCCAAAGGATGATTTTCCATTGCTGAACATTCATATTCTGATCGATAATTGTGCCAAGCATGAGATTGGGTCTTTTGTGGATTGTTACGCGTGATATCACCAGATCTTGATGGATGAGGAAGATGCAGAAAAGACAGAATTCATCACGCAATGGGGAACAAACTGTTATCGGGTAATGCCATTTGGTTTGAAAAATGCTGGGGCAACTTACATGAGGGCGATGACCATCATATTTCATGACATGATACATAGGGAGATCGAGGTTTATGTAGATGATGTGATCATAAAGTCAAAGAAGCAGTCTGACCATGTCAAGAACCTGAGGAAGTTTTTCCAAAGGCTTCGCAAATACAACCTCAAGCTCAATCCAGCGAAATGTGCATTTGGTGTCCCATATGGGAAATTGCTAGGATTCGTAGTCAATCGATGCGGTATTGAGTTAGACCCGTCGAAGATCAAATCCATTCAAGAGTTACCATCGCCAAAGAACAAAACAGAGGTGATGAGTTTGCTTGGAATGTTAAATTACATCAGCAGGTTCATTGCTCAGCTCACGACAACCTATGAGCCCATCTTTAAGCTGCTGAAGAAGAATGTTGCGGTCAAGTGGACTGACGAATATCAAGAAGCATTTGATAAGATTAAGACGTACCTGTCAAATCCACCTGTTCTGGTCCCACCAGAGACTGGAAGACCTTTAGTTCTCAATTTGACAGTCTTGGATAATTCGTTTGGCTGTGTATTGGGTCAACATGACGTCACGGGAAAGAAGGAGCAAGCAATCTATTACCTCAGTAAGAAGTTCACTCCCTATGAGGTTAAGTACACTCTGCTTGAGAGGACATTTTGCGCCCAGACTTGGGTGGCGCAAAAGTTGAAGCATTATCTATCATCCTACACTACTTACCTCATTTCCCGCATGGATCATCTAAAGTATATCTTTCAGAAGCCTATGCCCATGGAAAGACTGGCAAAGTGGTAGATTTTAGTTACGGATTTTGACATCATCTATATGACTCGGACCGCGATGAAATCCCAAGCCTTGGCAGACTACTTGGCCGAGAATCCGGTGGATGATGAATATGAGCCATTGAAGACTTATTTTCCTGCTGAAGAGGTCATGTTTGTTGACGAGGATGACCACGATGAAAAGCCAGGTTGGAAACTCTTCTTTGATGGAGCTGCTAACATGAAAAGTGTCAGAATAGGGGTTGTACTTATCTCTGAAACAGGGCAACACTACCCTGTAACAACCCAGTTTCGATTTTATTGCACCAACAACATGGCTGAGTACGAAGCGTGCATTCTGGGTTTGAGGTTAGCTATAAACATGGGAGTCCAGGAAATACTTGTTTTGGGAGATTCAGATTTGTTGGTTCACCAGATTCAAGGAGAATGGGAAACTCGAGATTTATAGCTCATACCATACCGACAGTGCCTGCATGATCTTTGTCAACGATTCAGGTCGGTTGAATTTAGACATATTCCCAGGATTCATAATGAGATTTATGATGCCTTGGCTACTCTGGAGTCAATGTTACATCATCCGGACAAGGCTTATGTTGACCCCGTGCATATACAAGTTCATGATCAACATGCTTATTTGTCACGACCCGGATTTCCCACCATCGGGTGTCGTTATGGCGCCTACTATCAGAGCTAGGTAAGCCAAATATATAAAGCATTTTTCCTGCTTTCTTCCAAACAATATAATAAACGAGATAAAATTTAAACGGAAGACTTTAAATCTAAAGCAACTGAGAACCAAAAGTGCGGAAGTTTGAACCAAAATGCTACCCAGAATCTGGTGTCACTAGCTCACGGACTACTACAGAATACTACAATCAATGTCTGAAAGGAAAATACATCATGTTTGTCTGATACAAGATAAACAAACGAAAAAAATGGAAAGGGACTTCGGCCTGCGAACGCCAGCTAGGCTACCTTGAGAGTCCCTGGACTGAAGATAGCTCCCAGAAGTCCTACTGCTGCGGTCCGTAAGCTGCTCCCTGATCTGTGCACAAAAATGCACAGAGTGTAGCATCAGCACAACCGACCGCATGTGTTGGTAAGTGTCTGGCCTAACCCCGGCGAAGTAGTGACGATACTAGACAGTACCTACCACAATTAGCTTGTACAGATATATATACAACAAGTGCAAGAAAACAATAACAAGATAATACAAAATAAAACTGGGAGGGGACATGCTATCGGGGAGTAACAGATAAAAAAATGAAATATTGGAAATAAACAGAAAAAACTCCGATTTCCATGATATATATATATATATAATTGGACGGCGTGCCACACGATCCCATAATATCATATATAAGTGGACGGCGTGCCACACGATCCCATAATATCATATATAAGTGGATGGCGTGCCACACGATCCCATAATATCATATATAAGTGGATGGCGTGCCACACGATCCCATAATATAGTATATAAGTGGACGACGTGCCACACGATCCCATAATATAGTATATAAGTGGACGGCGTGCCACACGATCCCATTTAACAATATATAGATGGATGGCGTGCCACACGATCCCTATTTCCATATACCATATGGTAGGCATACCACCCGTTCCCATTTCATCTTTATAACAGTGCACAATATGTCACCGGCAACAGAGGCCAATAACCAAGTGGACGGCGTGCCACACGATCCCAATTCATATCATATATAAGTGGACGGCGTGCCACACGATCCCATAATATCATATATAAGTGGACGACGTGCCACACGATCCCATAATATCATATATAAGTGGACGGCGTGCCACACGATCCCATAATATCATATATAAGTGGACGGCGTGCCACACGATCCCATAATATCATATATAAGTGGTAGGCGTACCACCCGTTCCCATTTCATCTTTATCACAGTGCACAAAATGTCACCGGCAACGGAGGCCAATAACCAAGTGGACGGCGTGCCAACGATCCCAATTCATATCATATATAAGTGGACGACGTGCCACACGATCCCATAATATCATATATAAGTGGACAGCGTGCCACACGATCCCATAATATAGTTCATAATATCTGACTTCATATAGTAGACCCCTTCAGGGGAGAATAATAACTCAATACCTTTAACCCGGCAAGGGTACAGCTAACAGCCCAAAATATCCCGATGAGGGAGAATATATATATCAGTCTACACATCCCGGCAAAGGAGTATTCACAACACATTCTCCTTTTAAATCATTCTTCCTCAACCGTTCACATTATATGAAACTTATCAAATAAACAAGGAGGTTGTGTCACGTTATTCGAATTAAAAGCAATCAAGACTCACGGTCATGCTAGACTCCGGTGCATAGGTAACCGTCACCATGCATATACACCGTACTCCACATTAGCAAGTAGCAAATAACATCCTAATCCTATTCCCTCAAGCCAAAGTTAGAACAAACACTTACCTCGAATGCTCCAAACTCAACTCACGCTTCTAGTATAGCTTTACCTCTTGATTCCACCACCAATCCGCTCAAATCTAGTCATAAGTTACTTAATCACATTAATAATTACTAAATGAATCACTCCCCATGCATGAAAAATAAATTTTACAAGGTTTTTCCCAAAATGGTCAAAAATACCCCCGGACCCACGTGGTTGAAACTCGAGGTTCAGACCAAAACCCGGTTACCCATTCCCCCATGAATTCAAATATATGATTTGTTTTTAAATAGGACCCCAAATTGAGGTCCAACTTCTCAATTTGTAGAAAACCTAGGTTCTACCCAAAACACCCAATTTCCCCCCTAAAAATCTTTGATTTGAAGTTGAAATTATGTTAAAAGATGTTAAGGAATAAAGAAATTAAGTTAGAAATCACTTACCAATCGTTTTGGAGAAGAAAAGTTGTTTGGAAAATCGCCTCTTAGGTTTTGTGTTTTTGAAAAGTGAAAAATGACTGAGATTTTCCGAACTTGTATACCTTTCTGAGGACCTGGCGCGGACCGCACAAAAATGTGTTGCGGCCGCTCCGAGTGGGAGAAAAATTGGGGCTTCTCTGAACCCTTCTAGCGCGGACCGCACCGCCGCACTGGTTAACCTGAAACCCTAGCCCTCAGACTCTGCCACGCGGACCGCACAGAAATGCATTGCGGTCACGCAGCTCTAGCGCAGACCGCGCGGAAATGACCGCGGCCGCGCTGGTGTCTGCAATACCTGAACCTGCATTTTCTTAAGTCTAAAACCTCCCGCGCCCTACTCAAAACTCACCCGAGCTCTCGGGGCTCCAAACCAAACATACATATGATCTTAAAAACATCTTACGGACTCATTCGTGCGATCAAATCGCCAAAATAACATCATATACATAGGATCAAGCCTCAAAACACATGATTTTTCTCTCAACTTTCATAAAACTCAAATTCCCCACTTTAAGTCCGAAACACGTCATAGGACGTCCGTTTTTAGCCAAACTTTACAGATAGTTCTTAAAACATATTTAAGACCTGTACCGGGCGTCAAAACCAAAATACGAGCCCAATACCTATATTTTCTAACTCCTTTTCGCTTCAAATTTTCATATCAAATTTCAGAAAGACAATTTCTTTGAAAAATTCATTTCTCGGGCTTGGGACCTCAGAATTTGATTCTGGGCACACGCCCAAGTCCCATATTTTTCTACGGACCCTTCGGGACCGTCGAATCACAGGTCCGGGTCCGTTTACCCAAAATGTTGACCGAAGTCAGTATTATGCATATTAATATCGAAATTCATCAAATTTTTCATATAATTCACATATTCTATATGATAAAAACTTTTCGGCTACGCGCCCGAACTGCACATGAAAATCGAGGCGACTAAAAGCGAGGTGTTCAAGGCCTCGGGAGCACGAAACAAGGAAGAATTATGGTGATGACCCCCTTGGGTCATCACATTATTGTAATGTGGTGGAAGAGGAAATCGATGGCGAACCTTGGTTCCACGATATCAATGAATACATCAAGTTGGGGGTATATCCAGTACATGCTACAAGTGACCAAAAGAGAACCATTCGACGTCTAGCTAGTGAATATTTCTTGAGTGGAGGAATCTTGTACAAGAGGACTCCGGATTTAGGACTACTGAGGTGCATAGATGCTAAAGAAACTTCAACTATCATGGCCGAAGTGCATTCTGGAGTTTGCGGGCTGCATATGAACGGGTATGTCTTGGCAAAGAAGATACTTCGAGCAGGTTATTATTGGCTCACCATGGAACGGGATTGTATTAGTTTTGTTCGCAAGTGTCATCAATGCCAGGTACACGATGATTTGATTCATTCTCCCCCATCTGAGTTACATACAATGTCTGTACCTTGGCCCTTTTTTGCTTGGGGCATGGATGTTATTGGACCAATTGAGCCGACAACGTCAAACGGGCATAGGTTTATTCTTGTGGCCATTGATTACTTTACCAAGTGGGTCGAAGCTGTAACTTTCAAGTCTGTGACCAAGAAGGTAGTGGTTGATTTTGTTCATTCAAATATCATTTGTCCATTCGGAATTCCCAAGGTGATCATAACAGACAATGCTTCTAATCTCAACAGTCATTTGATGAAAGAGGTATGCCAACAGTTTAAGATCATGCATCGAAACTCCACTCCGTATCGCCCCAAGGCAAATGGAGCTGTTGAGGCTGCTAACAAGAACATAAAGAAGATACTTCGTAAGATGGTGCAAGGTTCTAGGCAATGGCATGAAAAGTTGTCTTTTGCCTTACTAGGTTATCGCACTACTGTCCGCACTTCAGTAGGTGCGACTCCTTATTCACTGGTATATGGAACTAAGGCAGTTATACCTGCAGAAATTGAGATTCCATCCCTTCGGATCATCACGGAAGCCGAAATTAATGATGATGGGTGGGTCAAAACCCGGATCGAGCAGTTGAGTTTGATTGACGAGAAAAGATTGGCTGCAGTATGTCATGGTCAATTGTATCAGAAAATAATGGCAAGAGCATACAACAAAAAAGTGCATCCTCGGAAATTCGAAGTGGGCCAGATGGTATTGAAATGCATCCTTCTTCATCAGGTGGAAGCCAAAGGCAAGTTCGCCCCAAACTGGCAGGGGCCATTCGTTGTGACAAGAGTGTTGCCCAATGGTGCTTTGTATTTAACAGACATAGAAGGTAAATGTGTAGATATGGCTATCAATTCTGATGCAGTTAAGAGGTACTATGTATGATTTTTTTGCTTACCTTCAGTTGTATTTTGTACTTGGCATATTCAAAGTTGAAATGACGAAGGCATTTTATTCCGCTACCCAGACATTTTCATCCTTTGTTACCCCTTTTGAGCTTTATTTATTTTCTTTCATACCCTTCTTTTGGAATCAGTAGTAGAAGTAGAGAATGAAAAAAAAATGATGATGAATGAGTGAAAATAAGAAAAACGAAAAAAGGAAAAAGAAAAGAAAAAAAGAGGAAGAAAAGAAGGAAAAGAAAAAAAAAGAAAAATAAAAAAAGAAAAAGAAAAGAAAAAGGGAAACAAAAACAAACAACTTTATTTTTGAACTACATTCGACCTGATTCCTTTTTAGGAGACGTAGGCAACCTCACAGTTTGGTCCCATCAAAATAAAAATTAAAACTCCCCGGACCCAAAGAAACTGGGGCAGAAGTTTTGATTTTGAAAAGATCTGATTCCAAAAGTTATAATTTTGACCCCTTTTCATCATAAGTTAGTTTGAGCCTTCATGCCACCCTTTCTTTCTAACCATGTCCAAAACCCTACATTACGGTCCAAAGAAAGACCTTCCAATCAATCTTTGAGGATGCCAGGTCAAGCGAGATAGAGGTATGATTTACATCATGGGTAACACTTTGTTCATGGGCGCAAGAGAGAAAATTTAAAATGAGAGAGTCTTATTGGTGAAAACTCTCACGGGCACCGTAAGGCGATGGTGAGCTGAGAGAAAATTTAAAATGAGAGAGTCTTATTGGTGAAAACCCTCGCGGGCACCATAAAGCGATGGTGAGTTGATAGATGAACAAATGAGAGAGTAGGTGAAAACCCTTTGGGACGCTACAAGTCGAATGAGGCTCATGACTTTACAGAGAAATTGGATCAGTGAAAGCCCAGTTTTGAAGTATGAAGACAGGACATGAACTGAAAATATGATTGGTTGGACGGATTAGGCTGATCAATCCGAAATGCATGTCATGATCATTGGAGCTGGTTGCTTCCCTCAGATAAGTCTTCTTTTCTCATTCTTCTTCATATAGTCATCTGTGCTCAAAATTTTCCTTTGTTCCTTTTGTCAAAAATCATTTCACTTTGCTCTTTGAGTCTATCTTTATGGGTCTCTTTTGAGTCAGCCCTTGTTGAACAAGCAGGAAAGGATTTCAAAGCCTACTACCAGCTTCTAAATTGCACAAATCGGAGTCCGGCCAGGCACATCACAAATTGACTTGATTTAGAATAAGCAGTATGGTGATAATTGAGGTTCAGGCAATCAAGTGAATCTTGAATTTTGAGAAAATACAAGGATTCAACAACTTTCAGAATGAAAACACAATGCAACAAGTGAGGGTGAAAGATTCAGGTCATGCAGAGGTTTTGTGGTCCAGTTCCAATAAAAAGGTCAAACAAATCCTTGATAGCCCGAAGCAGCTAATCAGAATGAAGCATGGCAGTGGCGGAAGCAGATACTCAGCAATGATGCCACAAACTAACCACCACGTTTTCAAACTAACAAGATTTTTATTAAATAGCTGGCTCCAAGATGAGAGCATGGTTTAGGTAAGTTCATTCTCAGTTCTCAGGCCCCTCTTGGATAATGAGATTTAATTTTAAAAGTTTTCAGGACCCTCCTGGATAATGGAATTTAGTTTTTAAATTTTTCAAGATCTTCCTGGATAATGGGATTTAGTTTTTAAATTTTCAGGACCCTCTTGGATAATGGATTTAATTTAAAAGTTTTCAGGACCCTCATGGATATTGGGATTTAGTTTTAAAGCTTTCAGGACTCTCCTGGATAATGGGATTTAGTTTTACGTTTTAGCGTAAGTTCTACCTTTAGGAAATATAATTTAGCTTTAAAGTTGTCACTCTTAAGATGAGATTTAATTTGAACCTTTCGGGGCCCTCCTTGATAATGAGATTTAGCTTTTAAATTCTTAGATCTCTGTAGGTAACATGGTCCGATTAACACTCACAAATATGCCCAGACCCCAAACTGGGGAACAAAAATTTCTTTTGTTTTGTTTGTTTTGTTGTAATGGCAGGCGCCCACCTAGATAACAAGGAAATACAGTTCGAGTTTTTGGAAACCAGGCGCCCACCTGGATAACAAGGGAATACATTTCAAGTTTTAGCAATCAGGCGCCCACCTGGATAACAAGGGAATACATTTCAAGTTTTGGCAATCAGGCGCCCACCTGTATAACAAGTGAATAAATTTCAAGTTTTATCAATCAGGCGCCCACCTGGATAACAAGGGAATACATTTCAAGTTTTATCAATAAGGCGCCCACTTGGATAACAAGGGAATACATTTCAAGTTTTGGCAGTCAGGCGCCCACCTGGATAACAAGGGAATACATTTCAAGTTTTGGCAATCAGGCGCCCACTTGGATAACAAGGGAATACATTCCAAGTTTCGGCAATCAGGCACCCACCTGGATAACAAGGGAATACAGTTCGAGTTTTTGGAAACCAGGCACCCACCTGGATAACAAGGGAATACAATTCAAGTTTTGTTAATCAGTCACCCACCTGGAGAACAAGGGAATTTATTTTAGAGTTACTTTCAATACAACAATTCAGGAAGCATCAGGAGCCCGCCTGAAGAACAGGTTCCATTTTTCAATCTCATGTTGAAGATCAAGCAGAGATTCACGAAAGATTCAAGACGAGAAGTAGATAGGATCTTGTATTTTTCTTTTACTTTTGCTGTAATTTTTTCCTTTTATTTTGATGTAATGGCAGGAACCGCGGACCGGAACCTCGACGGCACTCCACTCGGCTCTCCACCTCGGTACACTCCATCGCTCTTCTCACTCCGAACTACACGTGGCCTGATTCCTTTATAGCCAAGGATATGTAGGTAGCTCAGATAGCAGGGCTCGGTCACGTTCTTTTTTTCTTTAGTTTTCGTCTCTATAAATAAGGGTCAGGTCAAAAATATGTCTTGTTGTTCTTTGTGTGAAAACTCTTTGTGTTTCCAGACAAAGAGGGGCATCTGTAGACATGTAATTTTAACCTGCGCATTAGAATTACTTTTAATATTCCTAGTATTTTTAGGATATTTATTTGAACTTATTTCTATAGGATTTCACTTTATTATTAAATTTAATTATATTTTATAAAGCACAAAAAAATTCAAAAATACAAAAATAGTTTCATGTTTTATCCTATTTCTATTTAGTTTAGATTATTAATATTTTTATAACAATATATTTTATTTTTACTATGATTTTTAATCTTACTCTTGAACATAATAATTTATATATATATATATATATATATATATATATATATATATATATATATATATATATATATATATATATATATATATATATATCGTGCATTGTATGATATATTTTACTTTAATCATAATTAATTTTAAATCATTTTTTATAAAGAAAAGGTTTAAGTTTCTAAAATTGATGGATTTAAAGGGTTAGAGTCCCAAATTTTGGCCCAATTTCGGGCAAGAAGAGGCCCAAATATGGGCAGCCCATCCCTGAGACCCGCCCAAACGACCCAGTAACCCGCCCTATTTCCCACACTAAATCCTAGCCCTTCACCCCTTTTGATCCAACAACCCAAATTAAATCCCCACACCCCATATAAGAACCTTATCTCCCCAAAAAAAACCCTAGCCCTAATCTTCAAGACCTAAGTAGTCGCATCACACCCCTTTCCTAGCCTTCTTCCCGCCTCCAACTCGGCGGTTTTCCGGCGAGTTCACTCAACGAGTCCCATGGTCCCCCCTCATCTTCTCCTTCTTCCACATCATCCCTTTCGTACCAAATCTCATCATTTCAATCTGATTCACGCAGATTTCTTCTTTTATTTCTTTTGTTTAAACAAAAAATCCGAGTCCTTGAAATAAATGTTGGAAAATGGGAACCGTTGGATTAAATTTTGATCCAAGACTTCCATTTTCTATTTTTTGTTAAAAATGGGATTTTTGGATCTTGTTGGGGGCCATACATGATTTCTTGCTGAAGAAGGAGAAGCTTTGAGAGAGAGTTATATATTGGAGGATTTTCGGACAAAAATAGGGAGGAGAAAAAAAGAAAAAAGGCGGAGAAAAGGTCTAGGGTTCTTTGAGTCCTGAAATTTTTTTAGCGTTTGCTTTGCATTCCAGAAAAAATGAAAAAAAGAAGAAGTTTAAGTTTGATTTTTATTCTGAGTTTTGATTCATTTCGAAAAATCAGAAACATATTAAAAATCTTAATTCATTTTTTGGATTTCGCTTCAAATATGGACCTTGATTGAGGTTGGTTGAAGCTCGTCGAAGTTGAAGTTCACTTGCCGTTCGGGTTCCTATTCGAAGTTCTTGTTCTTGTTTGCGATTCACTTCAGTTCCTCGTCGTTGAACTTTCTTGTCCTCGCTTCTGGAATTAATTGAAATTCTGAATATCCAGGTTCATTTCTGTCTCCCCTGTCACATTTGATTTTAGTTAGATTTGATCCCCCTCCGTTACTTGCATTTTGCTTTACTTCTGTGTTGAAATGTTTATGGTTTTGAACCTGTTTAATTTGGACAAATTGGACTGCAATATGACTTAACTTTGTAATCGCTGATTTGGTACTCGATTGTGTCGAGTTTTACATAAATGGGCAGTGTATTCAATTGGCCTTCTTGCTATTCCAGCTGATTTGTCTGCTCGGCCAGTTGATGGTTGGTTTTGTTCGCCTATGCTTCGATGTTACTAATCTCGATTAGCCCAGTTTGAATTCATGACTAAATAATTAACGTTTTGTTGAAGTTTAGCGGATTCGCCTTTGAACTTAAACCAACTTGATTTCCTTTTACCTTGGAATTGAATTGACAACTCTATCTTTCCTGGATAATGATCTGAAAGTGCAACTCTTTGTTTTGTCTACTGTCTCTAAATGCTATTCCCCTCATATATTAAGCGAGTCACTAGATTATCTTGTCGTCGCGGACATTTTGGGACAAAATCGATCCTTGAAGCCAAAGAAAAATCAAAAATCAATTTTCTCACGAGATGAGGTTCTTGTTCTTGTTTGTAGACCCGTCCTCTGTGCTGATTTATAGTGAAACATGTTTTCTGAATGTTGTCTAAGCTAGTTGTGTTTTGGGTTTACTTTTGTCCTCTTAGAATAGTTTAAGTATTTGGCAGAAGCCTGGTCATTATTTGCATTACATTTCATCCATGTTCACTCCTAGAATTGTTCAAATTAGCCTAAATGGTTTTTGAAAGTTCATGTAGTAACATTATCTAGGAAGATGGCATACTAACTCCTAAACTGTTCGTATAGAACTTAACTCACATTGTCCTCTTCTTTCTGTGTGTATTGGAATGTTATATTGGGATAGGCTTTTACTATTTTTGTTACTTTTTCAACGTTGAATGCTGACTGCCTTAGACGTCTATTTGTATGTGCTTGTTTTGGTTGATTGGATGAATGTTTGGTTCACGCACGGGCTGCGAGAAGTTGGGTTGGTCGGACAAATGCATGAAAGAAGAAACTCAAAAGGGAATGAGCATGAAATTAATTTCTATTTCTTTTAGTTTTATTTTGTTACTTTTATTACATCTTCCGCTAGGAGCATGCTTGGGCCGACAACATTTGGGTAGGCAAGTCTTAGGATTTTTGTTAGTTCTGAGGCGAGAGGTCGTTCCATTAGTTAAATTTATCCGGGGAATGCCCTGAAAGATTTGTATATATTTTATTCTAGGAATGCCCCATAGTACTATGTGATTGGGGGTTATGGAGACCATCGTAGAAGAAATAGCATATGATAATTTAGAACTTTAGTTTTTCTTCTTCTTTTAATTTTCTATCATTTAGGTGGGGACGACCTCTAGCCTTTTTTGTGTTTATTTTTCTTTTCTGTGATTTTACTTCAACTTGAATATTTTAAAAGTCGACTAGATCAAGTATGCAACCGTACTAGTTACTGGACTTGGGGAATGCCTAATACCTTCTCCCCGAGTTAAATGAATCCCCTTTCCCAAACCTCTGGTGCAGACTTAGTTCTGAGTCCAAGTGTTTTAAAGGAAAAATATTTTCTAAAAAACGGTGACCTGACACACCGATATCAAATGTCAGGTGGCGACTCTGAGTTAATCCTTTTGAACACTATCTTTTGTCACTTTCAAAATTGAAACTCTTTCGAGCTTCACATAATCCTTTTATTATTTTTTAAGAAGGTTAGTGAGGTTTGGAATGAAAAAGGGGCGTGACATCGTCATCTTCAATACAAGATTCAAGCTTTAACAGAGTCCTTGTTCTGCCACCATTGCTCGACGACGGATTCGCCGGAAATTTGGGTTTGTTCTTGAACAAAGACGACGGAGTTTGAGGCTGAGCAACTTGATTTTCTGTTAATATATTTCAATGTATTTTCAACGTATCATGCTGTGTTTTTATGTATTTAATTATATTCAATATCTTTTTTTCATTGTAATTCAATGTATCTCATTGTATTCCATGTATTTCATTGTATTCACTGTCTTTTTTTCCCATTGTATTTCAATGTATCCCGCTGTATTCTATGTATTTCATTGTATTCACTATCTCGCTATATATCATAAATGTATTCATATATTTTTTTAATTAATATAATTTATGTATTCAGATGTATTATATAATTTCTCTGAAGATTGCTATGCTTTTGGGGTATTTTTCGGTTGAGAATCTTTTTTATAACCGGAAATACAAATTTTGTGTGTTATAATTGAGTTTGTTGAGTTATATTAGGAGTCTATTATGTTAATTGATACACTTTCCATTTAAAAACAGTGTAATCCCCTGTTTCACGCCGTGAAACGCCGTTAATACAGTCGAATACAATAATCTGTCCAGCTGTAATCCCATGTTTCATGCCATGAATACAGTCGAATACACTCGAATACAACAACTGATTAGCTAGACTTCCCTGATTCACGCCTATTTTTGCTACTGTATTCATGAATACAATAGCTTAAATATATCTAATACATCTTATAACAACAGAAAACGTATCTACAATCCGTAATATAGCAAATGATATCTATAGATAGCTAATTACCACTAAAAGATAGTGCTTTATGAAAATTTCTCTATCTACAAGCCCAAATGAGCAAGTTGGATTTCAGAGTCCATAAAACAAAAGGAGCATAAGCAAATTTGGGAGAAATTCAAAAATAGCCAGATTTACAACTGGTCGTTCAAAAATAGCATAGTTTTAAAAGTAATCGAAATTTAGCCACTTTCATGTGAAGATAAATCTGAGCGAAAACACTGTTCAAATCCCGAAAAATACACTAGTGTATTATACTGGAGTTCCAGCATAAGTATGCTTGAACTCCAGCATATTATACTGGAGTTCCAGGATAAGTATGCTGGAACTCCAGCATAATATGATGGAGTTCCAGCATAAGTACACTAGGACTCCAGCATAATATACTAGAGTTCCAGCAAGTATAATTGTCCAGTGTAATATACTTGAGTTTGGAGCACTGGTGCTCCAGTCTCCAGTATATTATACTGGAGTAAGCAAAGTATACCGGTCCAGCATAATATGCTGGAGTTCATACACAGTTGCACCGAACTCCAGTATATTATGCTGGACCAATCTCTGTTGCAGCAAAATAGTGGCTATTTTTCATTGACTTCGTAAGCGCTGGCTATTTTTGAATGACCAGTCCGAAAATTGGCTATACCGTGCTATTTTTACGCAAATTTTGTCTAGAACAAATTTTTAGTTCTTCTAAAAACTAAAGAAATTGTTTTCAGCGAATATGTAAACCCGTATTATTTTTACCTTTTGCTAACCAAAATCGTTCAAACATTCCTGATTTATGTGCATATACCTTAGCTACTAAAATTTCCTACCAAATTTGTGATTACCTGATTACCAAACGTCATAAAATAAATTTCACACGTGTAGGGGACAATGAAAATTTTGATAAGAGAATTTGAAAAAAAATACATAAATGCCACAGTTGAGATTTGAAGATGTACTTCTTCAATGTCAAAAGTATTCAGAAATTTATATATGTACAAGTATAATTTTTCGACGAGAGAAATTCAATTGAATACCTTTCATTGCACTGCATGTGGTTCCGGTGCCGTTGGAAGGTTTACCCCTATTATCTTGGACACAAAACATAACAATAAATAGTTCTAAAATCTTATGTATGATAATAAAAATTATATATACACAGTGTAGTTTGTAGTTACATAAAATTTCAAGTGATTTCACGTCCATTACTACCCAATCGCATTCCCTATACTCTTTCAACTATGTTAAAAGTCTAGGTATAAGTCTTAAACTATTGAAATAGTTTGATATTAATCTGTCCAATTTAAATTCATTGTTCAGTACATGGTCGATATTCTCATGTACCTAAATTTTTGTCACGGATCGGATTTTACATCCTCGAGAGTCGTGATGATGCTTACTAGTGAAAGCTAGGCAAGCCGACCGTTGAACAAATGATCTTTTTCCCATTTTAATTCTTTAACAAATGTGAATCAACAACTTATAAACAACGAAAAATTTAAAACAAGCGGAAGAAACAATTAAACCCTTTAAATAATTCCAACATGATTTCTTAAACAAAATTACCCAAGACTGGTGTCACAACTCCACAGACGGTCTACGAATTCTACAAACAAGATCCGAAAAATAAATGCAACACTGTTTCTGGATTACATAAGTGAAACAAGAAGAAAAGATAGAGGGAGACGCCAGGGCCTGCGGACGCCTGCAGGACTACCTTGGATCTCTGTATGGACCGAAGGCAGCCAGCCAAGCTAAGGTCCAAAAGCTGTTGCTCCCGGATCTGCACACAGTGCAGAGTGTAGTATCAGCACACCCGACCCCATGTGCTGGTAAGTGCCTAGCCTAACCCCGACAAAGTAGTGACAAGGCTCGGACCGGACTACCAATAAGCCTATGCAGTTATATCATACACATCGAAAAATAAAACAGAAATATACAATTAAGGATGGGATGGGGAACATGTTGTGTGGGAATATCATTTACCAACAGTAACTCAGGAGAAAGGCATAAAGAACAATTTAAAATTCGCGACAGAAAGAATAAGGAAACCGTAACCAATCAATGACCACTTTTATCATTTATTGTTGCGGCACACAACCCGATCCAAATCATAAAAATACTATTGCGGCGTGCATCCTGATCCATATCATTAATGACTGTTGCGGCGTGCAACCCGATCCAATTATAATATTGTTGCGGCGTGCAACCCAATATAAATATAATATTCTTGCGGCGTGTAACCCGATCCCAATATACAATTAAACACCAATCACAAAAGAGTCCTAGCAAGGGAATAATAAGGAAGCAACACTATCCCAACAAGGGAATCGACAATATAAGTAAATACGTTCCGGCAAGAGAATCAGCTATAACCAAACTTATTCCAATATTTAACTTCACAAAAGAAACCTCAACTAGCACCAATACTCAACCATAAGCAATTTTCACGAGAATAATCATAATTCTTGCCTAACACAGAGAATCAGCAACTTAGGCATTCGTAGTACTTATTAAGAACACAACGATTTTAATTTAAAACTCACAGGCATGCTTGACACCAATGTATAGATACTTGTCACCATGCCTATATGTCGTACTCAACAAATAACACATAGCAAATAGGACACAACTCCTAATCCTTCAAGCTAAGGCTAGACCAAACACTTACCTCAAATTTTCACGGCTCTCAAGCCTCAAACACTGCTTTTCCTTTAGAATTCGCCTCCAAATAACTCGTATCTAGTCCAAATTGAGTTAACAACATTAATAAATGCTAAAGAATTCATACCCAATGTTTAGTTATAGGTTTTCTATCATTTTTTCTCAAAACGTCTAAAATTGACCCCGGGCCCGCTTGGTCAAAACTCGAGGTTCGGACCAAAACCCGATCACCCATTCACCCACGAGCCCGAATATGTAATTAGTTTCGGAATCCAACCCCAAAACGAGGTCTAAATCCCAAGTAATCAAAAAGCCCTAACTCTACCCAAATTTCCTAATTTCTACCATGAAAACCCTAGATTTTTGGATTAAAATTGATGAAATGCAATGGGAAATCGAAAGAAAAAGGTTTAGAATCATATACCTATATTTTGCGGAAGAAATTGGTCTTTGAAAATCGCCCCAATGCTCCCAAATTTCGAAAATATGAAGTAAATGGGTTCTGCCCATTTTTTGCTTCTATTTTAAAATCACTGGGCAGGCCTTCATCGCGTTCGCGATAGGCCTGTCGCGTTCGCGATAGTCCTGTCCCATTCGCGATGGGTCAGACCCAGATGGCCATCACGTTCGCGTTCAAGGGCTCGCGTTTGCGGAGCTTCAGCTCCTCGAGCCTTCGCGTTCGCGGTCCGGTGGCCGCCTTCGCATAGAGTAAAAATCCCTCTCCCCCTGCCCAGGCCCAAAGGCCTTCGCGTTCGTGATAGCAGGTCCGTGTTCGTGAAAGGAAGCACCCTCAAAGCTTCGCGCTCGCAACCTGTTTCTCGCGTTCGCGTAGAAGAAAAATTCCTTTAGCCTGACTTACCCTTCGCGTTCGCGAGAGTCCTTCCGTGAACGCAAAGAACAAAACTCCAGAACACCAGAAACTGAAAACCTACAACCTTTTCTAAGTTTAAAACCTTCTGAAACCTATCCGAAACTCACCCGAGCCCTCGGGGCTCCAAACCAAACATGCATACCAACTCAAAAACATCATATGAACTTATCTGTGCGATCAAATCGCCAAAATAACATCTTAAACAACGAATTTAGAATAGAAATCTAAGAAACATCTCAAAACTTTCAAAGTATCAATTTTCACAACTACGAGTTCGAATCGCATCAAACAACTTCAATTTCTTACCAAATTTTACACGCTCGACTTAAATCACATATAAGACATGTACCGGGCTCCAAACCAAGAATACGGTCCCGATACCATCAAATTTCAAACACATTTCATTTCCAAAAACTCATAAATATTCCAGAAAATAATTTTCTTTAAAAATTTATTTCTCGGGCTTGGGACCTCGGAATTCGATTTCGGACATACGCCCAAGTCCCATATTTTCGTACGGACCCTCCAGGACCGTCAAATCATGGGTCCCGGTCTGTTTACCCAAAATATTGACCGAAGTCAACTTAAATTCATTTTAAAGGCAAAATTCATCATTTTTCACAGATTTTTCACATAATGGCTTTCTGGTTACGTGCCCGGACTGTACACGCAAATCAAGTTGAGGAAAGAGGAGGATTCTAGGACTTGGAACGTAGAACTTACTCGTAAATCAAGTGATGACCTTTTGGGTCATCACATCCTCTACCTCTAAAACAATCGTTCGTCCTCGAACGGACATAAGAAGAAAGTACCTAAGTCGGAGAAAAGATGCGGATAATGGCTCCGCATATCGGACTCGGACTCCCAAGTCGATGCCTCAGCAGGCTGACCTCTCCACTAAACACGAATAGAAGGAAAACTCTTCGATCTCAACTGACGAATCTGCCGGTCTAGAATAGCTACCGGCTCCTCCTCATAGGACAAGTCCTTGTCCAACTAGATAGTGCTAAAATCTAACACGTGGGATGGATCGTCGTGATACTTCCGAAGCATGGACACATAAAACACTGGATGCATGGATGATAAGCTTGGCGGCAACGCAAGTCTGTAAGACACATCTCTCACTCGATCAAGAATCTCAAACGGGCCAATGAACCTAGGGCTAAGCTTTCCCTTCTTTCCAAATCTCATCATGCCCTTCATAGGCGATACCTGAAGCAATACCCGCTCACCGACCATGAATGCCAAATCACGAACCTTACGGTCGGCATAACATATTTTCCTGGACTGAGCTGTACGAAGCCTATCCTGAATAATCCTGACCTTGTCCAAGGCATCATGCACTAGATTCGTACCCAACAACCGAGCCTCTCCCGGCTCAAACCATCCAATCGGCGATCGATACTGCCTACCATACAAAGCCTCATAAGGAGCCATCTAGATACTCGACTGGTAGCTGTTATTGACTAAAGGCAAAAACTGATCCCACGAGCCTCCAAAGTCAATGGCACAAGCTCGAAGCATATCCTCCAAAATTTGAATGGTCCTCTTGGACTGCCCGTTCGTCTGAGGATGAAACGTTGTGTTTAACTCAACCCGTGTGCCCAAATCTCACTGAACTACTCTATAGAAATGTTAGATAAACTGCGTACCTCGATCAGAAATGATAGACACGGGCACACCATGAAGACGAACAATCTCCCGGATATATATCTTGTCGCACCTCCTTTTTCCGCCCCCGCGAGGGTAAAGGGAGTTTTTTCCAATTAAAGGACAGTCGAAACGGGATTTATTTATTTCAGAGTCGCCACTTGGGAGATTTAGGGTGTCCCAAGTCACCAATTTAATCCCGAATCGAGGAAAAGAATGACTCTGTATTACAGTCTGCGAACCAGAAATCCGGATAAGGAATTCTGTTAACCCGGGAGAAGGTGTTAGGCATTCCCGAGTTCCGTGGTTCTAGCACGGTCGCTCAACTGTTATATTTGGCTTGATTATCTGATATAATACGTATTATAAACTTATGTGCAAATCTTATCCCTTAACCGCTTTTATTATTATTATTATTTTACGAAGAATTGCAACATTGTGAAAACGTATTTCAAATCACGTCGCAATCAATGCACCCGTGATTATCGACACATTTCGAATCCGTTGAGATTTAGATTTGGGTTACATAAATGCACACCCGTATTTAAGAAAATAACATTATTAAATACGCTCCTAGAGCGACTAGCGTATCATTATTTTGGGTAGGGCCGTGAAATTTGCTAAAACGGCTCCTCCCTAATTCTAAGCGATTAAATGTACATTTATTGAGGGCCCCGCAATCTATACATTTCATTAAGCGAGGCTCATCTCATTTATTTTAAATGGACAGATCTTAAAGCGACTACATTTTTCTATAAAAATTAGTCTCTAAAATAAAGAAAGAAAATCCTAATTAGTTACTAGCTTTTTATTATTTTAAGAAAACATGACATGCTAATTGCTTGATTAATACAAATATTGATGAAAAAGGAATTTTACTCTTAATTTCGAAATTATAAATAAAATAAAAATTCAACAACTAATATTCAAAATAAACAAATATAGCTAGATTAAAACTCAGCATTGTTATTTTTTTAAAAAAAATATTATTGAGATTAATTATTCACAATCATTTGAAACTAGATTTAACCATAATTACTAAAGCTTATTAGAAAGTTTATTAGACTTAAACATTCTTCTAATCTTGCTTAAGCTCAAGTCATGCCTTAATGCCTAATTTACGATGTTTAATTTAAATTCGTGTCTTAGCTAAATTTAGCTACTTGTTCATGATCAACCTATAATCTTGAAGCCTTCAATACTAGTGAATTAACCTATTTTGCCGAACTGATTTATTACAGACTAACTTATGATATTATTTTCTTATTCCAGTTATTATTTAGTAATTCATGAAATAGCTTAAATACAATCAACAAAAGGAACAAAGAAAAAAAAACGAAATTAAAACTTCAAATTTTCATTCTTCATGTGTATTCATGCTTCATATTTCGGATTACAATAACCAGCTTTTCAGTTGTGTACCTGATATTGGAAGCAAAAGAAAATGAATATGAGAATCAACAGCAGCAGTAAAATCAGTACAACACAGCAACAAAAGCCCAGCAACAGTAACAACCCAGTAACAGACCGGTGGAGTAGTAATCCCAAAAAACAAAAGCTTCAAGCTTTGATGAAACAACAATTAATTCTGATTTCAAACAATGAAAGAAAGCAGAATATTTTTTTTACTTTTTAGTTTGAAAGTTTAAATATTTTTCGGAATTTTCTCCCTCTTAAATGTTCAGCCTTTTTTCTCTCTCTTATTTTTTCTTCCAGATTCGTTTCTCTTATCTGTGTTTTTTTTCTCTCCTATCTCTCTTCTGTTCTATTCTGATTTCAAGACTTCTTATAACCCATCCCATAAATCTTTCCATTAATTAAAATCAATACTTTTTCTCTACCCAACCCATTATCTTCCCACTCATCCCCATTACATTAAATAAACATATCACACCACCCCATTATATTTTGTCCCCCATGCCTAACATAAAATAATACAAGATTCCCCCACTAAATTTTGTCTTGTCCCCCCTTTATATTAAATAACCATATCACAACCCACCCCATTTCATTTTGTCCCCCATGCTTCATATAAACAATTACAAAATGTGAATTCCTAAACTACCCCTCCGACCCTATTGCAAATTATTATTTTACCCCCGAAAGTACTATAAATTACCAAACTACCTATCAGCTATAACACATCAATTAATCAAACTTAACCAAAATATAGACAATATGATTAATTTCTAACAATGTTCAAACAACAAAATTCATGAACATGATTTCTTCAACATTTCAACAACAAATCACATGAACATGATTTCAACAACATTTCAACAACAAATCACATGAACACAAATTGAACAACAAAGAACAACTAAAATTTGATTGAACAATATTTTAGCAACAAATAATCCTATTTTCGGATTCAACAACAACAACAAACAAGTATATTTTGATTTCTAAATTCAATAATATTGAACTTAAAATCAACTACTCTAACAACATTACAACAACAATTCATATATTAAACTTAAACAAGATTATGAGACAAATTCAAGAAATAATCATAAATGATAAACAAGAAATCAAACTATACAAAATTCGGATTCAAGATCATCCAAACAAAGTATGAACATGAATGAATCTATTTTAACACAACAAACATGACGGATTAAAACGATTAAATCAATATATTTCCTTTAACACAACTAAATTCTTTTTAGATAAATAACAAGATCGACGAATAAACAATTATGAACTTAAGCTTGAACTTAACAATATTAACAATTTCTAACAATACATAAACACATGAAACAAATTGAAGAAATAGTTAATTAAATTTCGAATTGAATCTAACAAACATCAAACTAACAAATATTCACTTAAACAATAATACAAACATGAAATGAATATGAAAACAACTAATTAAACTTCTATTTTGAAATATGAAAATTAATTTTAACAAAGCACATGAACATGAACAAACTAGAAAAATGATTTCAACGATGAACGACGAACAAAACAAGAATTGAATTCTTTAACGATTTTGGATCCGGAAAATATCAAACAAAAATATGGACAAAAATAAAACTCAAAAACAACTAACCGGAGATGAATCAACGATGAACTCGAATGGACATGGACTGTTTTGACAAATATCAACCAAAGCTCGAACAAAAGCTTGAACTCGACTTTATTGAGTAACGTCGAAACAGTAGCAATAATTTACGCGAAACAGAAGCAACGTTTGGTTGTTTGTTCGGAGAAGATGAAGCAGCCACAACATCGTGGCCATGGCGGAAACGTGAGCAGCAGTGACGAGCAGCTCGACGTGAAGATGGAGGGGAAGAAGCAGCGTCGCGGCAGCATCGGCGGCGACAGACAGCAGCAGCGGCGCAGCAACGACAACCATGGCAACAGCTGTCCGCCGAGGAGGACGACGGGGAGAAGAAGAAACATCGACAGAAACAGCGGGGGCAGAAACGGGCAGCATCAACGCAGCTGAAACAATCTCAAGCTAGATGGGGCAGTCATGACGAAGAAGCAGCTGCGACAGGAGTGTTTGGAAGTAAGGTTTGAGCTGGTCGACGAGCAAAACGCAGCAGCAACGTTGCTCGTCAATGGCGGACGGTGGAGGGGTCTGGTTTTCCGGCGCTTGGACTGATCATTTGGAGGATGGTTGCCGGGTAGCCATGGAAGAGAAAGTAGCCATTGATGGGGAGGTTGTGTGAGGTTTGGAGAAGAAGATAGGAGGAGGGGGGCGGATGACAAAATTAAGTCTAGGGTTTTCTTCTTTTATTTTTTTTTGTTTTGTTTTTGTTTTGTAAAAAATGAAAGACAAAGGGGGTTTGGGTCTTTTGGGTTATGGACTGGGTCGACCCAGTTCGAAATGGACTGGGTCGTAGGGAAGATTGGGCCATTTTTTGGGCCTGTGGCTTGAAATTGAAGAAGAGGCCCAATTCCGACTTTCCTTATATTTTTGCTCTCTTTTCTTCTTTTATTTCTCTAAAACTAAATTATAAAAATACTTAACTTATTATTAAGAACTAAATTAAGTTATAAAAGCGCAAATTAACTCCCAATAACAATTAACGCACAATTAAGTAATAATTAAGCATAAAATTGTATATTTGGACATTAAATGCTAAAAATGCAAACGATGCCTATTTTTGTAATTTTTAATTTTTGTAAAACAAATTTAATTACTAACAATTGTAGAATTAAATCCTACATGCAAAATGCGACATATTTTTGTATTTTTTTATTAATTTAGCAAATAAACATGCACAGACAAATACAAATAATTATTCAAAATATCACAAAATTGCACACCAAAGAAAAATCATTTTATTTTTGAATTTTTTGGGAGTAATTCTCATATTGGGCAAAAATCACGTGCTTACAGCTGCCCCTCTTTGCCCGAAGACACGAAGGGTTTTCGTGCAAAGATAAAGCGAGCGATTTTTTGCCCATCCGAGTACTCCGTGTGAAGCATTTTTTGAAAAAGATTTGACCGAACCTTTGCTTCAAAGGTTTCCTACATATCCTGGGCTAAACAGGAATCAGGTCAATGTAGTTCGGGAAATTTTGGTAGCTGGGACTACCGTTGGACTGCAATGTTACTGTTGTTGCATGCTATTACTACTGCTTACCGATCTCCTTGTTACACCGTGCTTAAAAGAAAACAAGAAGCTAAGCTATACTGCAATTTTTCTTGTTGCCTTGCTTTCTTGTCTGCTTGCATTTTTTCCGGTGCTTTTCTTCTTTTTGACACATGCACTTGAGTTTGTGCTGTGACCTCTTGTTGCAACCTTCTGTTTCCCGGTGCCGGGGAATTTTATTGTCTCCTGTTGGGGATTCCTATTGTAACCCTATGTTTTATTGTCCTCTGACTTGATCTTGAAATGTATGCCTCTATTCTATGGGCGGGCTCCCAACTTCAATACTTGAAATTAAAGACTGAAATGTATGCCTCTGTTATCTGGGCGGGCTCCCAACTTCAATGCTTGAAATGTAAAGACTGAATGTGTATGCCTCTGTTGTCTGGGCGGGCTCCCAACTTCGATGCTGAAATGTAAAGACTGAAATGTATGCCTCTGTTATCTGGGCGGGTTCCCAACATCAACAACAACTTTTAAAAATAAGCGCCATTCCTCTCTTCAGGCGGGCTCCTGACTTCAACAACAACTTTGAAAATAATCGACATTCCTCTCTTTAGGCGGGCTCCTGACTTCAACCAATACATCGCCATTCCTTTCTTTAGGTTGGCAATATTTCAACAACTTTTAAAAACGCCTTTCCTCTCTTCAGGCGGGCTCCTGACTTCAACAACAACTTTGAAAATAATCGCCATTCCTCTCTTCAGGCGGGCTCCTGACTTTAACCAATACATCGCCATTCCTTTCTTTAGGTTGGCAAGATTTCAACAACTTTTAAAAACGCCTTTCCTCTCTTCAGGCGGGCTCCTGACTTCAACAACAATTTTGAAAATAATCGCCATTCCTCTCTTCAGGAGGGCTCCTGACTTCAACCAATACATCGCCATTCCTTTCTTTAGGTTGGCAAGATTTCAACAACTTTTAAAAATGCCTTTCCTCTCTTCAGGCAAGCTCCTGACTTCAACAACAACTTTGAAAATAATCGCCATTCCTCTCTTCAGGCGGGCTCCTGACTTCAACCCATACATCGCCATTCCTTTCTTTAGGTTGGCAAGATTTCAACAACTTTTAAAAATGCCTTTCCTCTCTTCAGGCGGGCTCCTGACTTCAACAACAACTTTGAAAATAATCGTCATTCCTCTCTTCAGGCAGGTTCCTGACTTCAACCCATACATCGCCATTCCTTTCTTTAGGTTGGCAAGATTTCAACAACTTTTAAAAACGCCTTTCCTCTCTTCAGGCGGGCTCCTGACTTCAACAACAACTTTGAAAATAATCGCCATTCCTCTCTTCAGGCGGGCTCCTGACTTCAACCCATACATCGCCATTCCTTTCTTTAGGTTGGCAAGATTTCAACAACTTTTAAAAACGCCTTTCCTCTCTTCAGGCGGGCTCCTGACTTCAACAACAACTTTGAAAATAATCGTCATTCCTCTCTTCAGGCGAGCTCCTGACTTCAACCCATACATCGCCATTCCTTTCTTTAGGTTGGCAAGATTTCAACAACTTTTAAAAACGCCTTTCCTCTCTTCAGGCGGGCTCCTGACTTCAACAACAACTTTTAAAATAATCGCCATTCCATTCTTCAGGGGGCTCCTGACTTCAACAACAACTTTGAAAATAATCGTCATTCCTCTCTTCAGGCGGGCTCCTGACTTCAACCACTAAATCGCCATTCTATTCTTCAGGGGGGTCCTGACTTCAACCAATACATCGCCATTCTATTCTTCAGGGGGCTCCTGATTTCAACCCATGAATCGCCATTCTATTCTTCAGGGGGGCTCCTGACTTCAACCATTTTTTCAAAAGTGTCATTCCTTTCTTTGGCTGGCACGATTTTAACAACCAATCGCCATTCTATTCTTCAGGGGGGCTCCTGACTTCAACCAATACATCGCCATTCTATTCTTCAGGGGGCTCCTGACTTCAACCAATACATCGCCATTCTATTCTTCAGGGGGGCTCATGATTTCAACCAATGAATCGCCATTCTAACTTCAACAACAACTTTGAAAATAATCGACATTCCTCTCTTCAGGCGGGCTCCTGATTTCAACCAATACATCGTCATTCTATTCTTCAGGGGGGCTCCTGATTTCAACCAATGAATCGCCATTCTATTCTTCAGGGGGGCTCCTGACTTCAACCATTTTTTTTTCAATTCAAACTTCTTCTTTTTTTTTCTAATTATCCTAGGAGAAAATTCATCAGACTAGGATTTGATATCTACCAATGAATCGCCATTCTATTCTTCAGGGGGCTCCTGACTTCAACCATTTTTTCAAAAGTGCCATTCCTTTCTTTGGCTGGCACGATTTTAACAACCCTTTATTTTAAAAAATGCCTTTCCTTTCTTCAGGCGGGCTCCTGATTTCAACCAATAAATCGCCATTCTATTCTTCAGGGGGGCTCCTGACTTCAACCATTTTTTTTAATTCAAACTTCTTCTTTTTTTTTCAAATTATCCTAGGAGAAAATTCATCAGACTAGGATTTGATATCTTATCTTAGGAGAAAGATTCATCGGACTATGATTTGATATCTTATCTTGGGAGAAAAATTTCATCGGACCAAGATTGTGACTCTAGGAGATAAATCGTCAGACTAGGTCCATTTTGTTGTGATCTTAGGAGAAAGATTCATCGGACTAAGATTTGGTATCTTATCTTGGGAGAAAAATTTCATCAGACCAAGATTTTGACTCTAGGAGATAAATCGTCAGACTAGGTCCATTTTGTTGTGATCTTAGGAGAAAGATTCATCCGACTAAGATTTTATTATATTATCTTGGGAGAAAAATTTCATCAGACCAAGATTTCTATCTTAGGAGAAAATTCATCGGACTAAGATTTGATATCTTATCTTGGGAGAAAAATTTCATCGGACCAAGATTGTATCGGGAGGGAAGTTCATCAGATTAGGACTTTTTATCCTAAGAGGAAAATGTAAAGATCAATGATTTGAGAAACTTACCTTCGTAATTTCTTCTTTTCTTTTCTCCTTCCTTCGCTCTGCTTTGTTCTTGCTTGCTGGGGATAATACCACTGTGGGAGTCTCCTTTCTTCCCCTCCTTCAAATTCAATTTTTTTTTTTTAGAATTTATTTTCTCTCAACACTGCTGGGGATAAAAGCGTTATATTCTTGGGATAACGTTGTTTAGGATAACGCTGCTGGGGAGTTTTATCCTTTCAAATCGATGCTTCATTCTTCTGGAAGCTGTTGGGGATGATAATGGTTTTTGCTTTTCTGAGCACACATGTTATCCCTTTGTTATGTCTGCTGGGGAACAACTTCTCCATTGAAACTTATTATATTGGGGCAACACTGGTTCAAAGACCACTTCCCTTGAAACTGGTGTTATCTTTATTCTTCCTCGAATGGGTACCTGACTTCCAGAAAATTTTCCAAATGAAAGGAAACTTTTCTGCCCCAGTTTGACAGTCTCCCTTATGGCATGCATTTCTGTAATCAATGCCATTTCCTTTATCTGTTTCAAATTAAACAAAATTTGTTAGTTTAAAACACGGTGGTTGGTTGTGATACTCCTACTGGGGATGACTTTCCCTTTCTCCTTCCTTGCTCTGCGTTCCACAACTTGTTGGGGATGATATTATTTGCTGGGGATATCCCTCTTCTTTTGTGGCACAGCTCGGTAACTGGCATTTACCTGACCTTGTAGTCTCATATGAATTTCCCAAATCATGCTTATTGCTCTCCTTGTTTGTCCACGGGCCTTGGCCTTGAGGTTTTGATAACCTTTGATTTCGGCAAGGATATCCCTTTTGACACTCGTCAATCATTTTGTCAATCTCCTTTTGCTGGAGATATCTTTCTTGACACTGACCTTGCGCTTGTTCCTTGCTGACTATACCATTTGTATGTACTAGTCAGATCTTATCTTGGATAGCTGATGGCCTATTTTGAAGTCATTTCCCTCTGGTTCTGACCAAACAGACTCTACTGGGGAAATTTCTATGAAAGGAGAAAGATAAAAAAGAACAGAATAAAAGACAAAGGAAAAAGATGACTCTTTAACAAAAGAAATTATAACTAAAAACCTATCAAACGCAGACACCGACTCTAATGGTCATGACATGCATATGTGGCCTATCCTCCGTCGTCAATCGTCTTTCAAGATCTTCCCTTGACTATCCTCCATCCTGATTCCCAATCTTATTCGACTTGTAGTGCCCAAAATGTTTTCACCATCAAGTCTCTCTCATTTGGTTTTTCTCTCAGCTTTCATCGCCTTATGGTGTCCGTGAAGATTTTCACCGATAAGACTCTCTCATTTGTATCACTTTCCCGCTGGGGATTTGGAGTGTTGCCGGTACGACTCTCTCTGCTGGAGATTAGAGTCCTTTCTGTTGTGGAACAGAGTGTTATGTTCACCGGTAAGACTCTCATTTGTCTGACTTGGTATCTTTTGCAGACTGGTCAGAAGGTCTTTCTTTGGACCGTAATGTGGGTTTTTGGATAGGCTAGAAAGAAAGGGTATTAAAGGCTCAAAAACAAAATAAATTTTGGGTTAAAAATTACAACATTCGGAATCATATTTGTTTATAACAAGCGCAACCCTTGCCCCAGTTTCTTGCTTGGGGATTATTTATTTATTATTTATATTTTTTTTAATTTTTTTGTTACACTATGCACACCATACACATTATGCACACTATGCACCCTATGACCGAGTCGTGAGGCGCCTACGTATCCTCTTTGAGGAATCAGGTCAAACGTAGTTCCCAATTCCTCTTTTTTCTTCTGACTTTCTTTTGTTTTTTTTAATCATTTTTCTCTTGTTTTTTTTGTTGATTTTTTTCTTTACCTTCCAGGCTCGTATTTCCTAGTCGTTGCTATTGATTCCGAACGAGGGGTATGAAAGAAAATAAAATAAGGCTCAAAAGGGGTAACGAAGGATAAAGTGTTTAGGTAGCAGAACAAAATGCCTTCGTCATTCCAGTCTTCAAAACATGCCAAGTGCAAACAACACAATTGAACATAGATTTATAGTCTCTTCCGACGGTGCTGGTCTTGACAATTATGTTAAACACTTGCTTTTCATTTGTCCTTTCTAAAGCACTGCTGGGCGACACTCTCACTCTCATGAACGACCCTCATGCCAATTCGGCGAATCTTGCATTTAACGGTTTTCTTTGTGTTTTACTTGCCCTAATTCCACATGACTCGAGCTTCAAATAATCTCAAACTGTTCTTATTTCCCTTAAATGCTTTGATCACCTTCCCAGGGTTTTATAATTAACTTTTAAGGCTAGGCCCAAACTGTGTGCGCATGTCATGTCACTAGAATCGGCGTTGAACAAAATGATAAAAGGACTAAATAAAAAGATGAATGAAAATAATAAAAGACCGGATTTTGTATTAGACTACCGGTGAAATGGTTTGAATAACAAAACCCAACAACACAGACCAGAATAAAATCCTAAAACACACTGGACAAAACATAAACAAACCGCTATGACAAAAATGGACAGATAGGAAGGTTTGACACAAAACAATATCCGAATTACAATCCTAATAATCTGAACAACAGAAATGACAACAAAATAAGCCACCGAAACATTTTCTCTTGCTAACCAAGGAACGGAGCGTCCTTCCATTTTATCAAAAATGGCATCTCAGCCACTGAGCTTCGCATCAGAGTTGCCTAGACCATTCCCAACTTCAATATTATCAACCCTAGTCAACAATTCCCCAATAGGATTCGAGTGCTTCTGTCATCAGGCCTGATCCCCGCAAAGTGTGCTTTTGGATCCTGTAGTTCCGGATTACCACACACCAACCACCTTTTTTCTTTATGATTCAAAACAAAACAGGTTAAAATGGACTTAGTCGATCCTCATTATTAATGATATCTTTTCCTTTTATTCACTTATATTTTATTTTATTTTATTTTATTATATATATTTTATTGTGGTGGTCGAATCTTATGGAGATTGCCTACGTATCATGACCCCGCATGAATCAGACCTTGCGTAGTTCGGACCAATAAAAGATAAGCAATACTAATCATTTTTTTTTCAATTTTCATATTGGGTTTCAAAGGTTTAAAAATGACCTACAAACTTGAAAATCAAACGACCCACATATTATAATCAAAAGTTTTACAAACTCCAAAACAAACAGCCAACTTCCTTTCTCCGTTTGACAAATGCAACCAAACGGTTATTTTTGCAAATGTGGCCCCTTCCAAATTTTGAGGCCGGAGAGGATTATTTTATGACACTTTACACACTTGTCCGTTCTTTTACGAAAATAGCCTTTCGACAACTGAAAGATACTCTGAGGCTATTTCGGCAAGAATGGTTTAAGACGCGGCCGAAGCTGGCTCGGCTTATTATGACAAAATTCAAACGGTATTCACCTGACAGCCGACTCTTTGTTTTTTTTTCAAATTACAATAAAAATCAGGTGTTGCAAACACGGCCCTTCAGCGCCTAGGGGACGAAGATTTTTAAGGCTGTGTGGGTCAACTGGACCAAAATCCTAAACATGACCCAAAAGGTGGCTGTTTATGCAAAGTCAGCCTTCCGGCGTCCTTTTCGGGAACATTCGGCTATGTCTTGACAAAACAGCGTCACCCGACTTCTTTATGACAAAATTAAAATTTGACATATTTTTTTTATTTATTTAATGGTTTATGGCTTATTATAGCAAAAAGAGGGTTGGACCCGATGAGGGTTGCCTACGTATCTCACATCCGGTGAGAATCAAACCCGCGTAGTTCGGGCAGGTCATGAATAAAGTAAATAAACTAATTTTAAATTATTATTTTTTTGAATTTGTAAAAGAACTGCTTTAAAAGAAGAAAGGAAGTATTTTTTTTTTTTGGATTTTTGATTGATTTTCTTTTTGAAAGAAAGACTTCTAAGAATTCCCTTTCTTTTGATTTGAACTTTGAGAATTTCAAAAGTAAAAGGAAGATATTTTTTTGTTTGAATTTTTATTTGTTTTCTCTTATTCTAAAGAAGAAAGAAAATAGTTTTTGTAATTTTACCTCTAATAATTTTTTTTTTGAATTTTGAATTTTCTTTTCAATTTTTTAAAGAAGAAGGAAAATATTTTCGGATTTGTTTTATTTTATTATATATATTTGTTTTAATAATTAAAAAGACTTTCTAAAGAAGTCAATAATGGAAAATATTTTTGGATTTTTTGTTTTGAAAATTGGGAGTCTAAAAAAAACTTTTCTAGACTTTTTGGCAGGACAAATATTTTTGCAACAAATAAAGATATATATACATTTTTTTGAAATAAAGAAAAACTTTTTGGATTTTTAACTATTTTAAAACAGGATTTTTTTTTCAGCAACAAATAACAAAACCACTTTCAAAGCACGACTCTTTTCATTTTCATTTTGAATTTTTCAGAAACGAATAAAAAAACTATTTTAAAAGTAAGACTCTTTTTCATTGTCATTTTCAGGGGAAGACAAACTATTTTCCTTTATATATATATATATTTTTTTTGAAAAATAAGACAGAACAACGATTTTTTTTCTTTCTATTTTTTCTTTGCTTTTAATAAAACAAACTAATAAAACATTTTTTTTTCATTTTCTCAAAATTTCGGCAGAGTTTTGACAGTATTTGGGTATTGTTTTTTTTTCAAAAATAAACAATCAATTCCCTAACCGCTATTTCTTTTTTTTCAATTTTAAAATATTATTCCTGATATTCAAAAGTCAGTCAACATACAAATCCGGATCAAATAAATGCGCAAGTAGCAGCAAGTAAGGTGCATCAGGGTGGTCATTTTCATTTTTTGATACACCTGTCCTAGACAGACTCAACCCCTGTGTTGAGCCTCCAAAGTCAAATGCACGTGATGCAAACAAACGTTCCTACTAGGGATCCAGCATGAAGCTGAGTTATTCTAAGTGAAAAACTTGAGGCATATTGTTCTAGCCCTGGCTTACCCAAGTGGACAGCTTGAGCCGAAGTGGGGGCAACGTACCGGGAGCACGAAAGTCTGCCCGGCCTAGTTACTTGTCCCAACTTCGTCTTATTTGGTATGACTTCTAACAGAAAGGTGGGCCACGCGCACGTGTACACCATAAATTCAGAAGATTCAGAAAGAAGAAGGGTTTCGTAGCAGTTTTATATACACAATTCAGATAATTTTAAAGCGGTAAAAAGCAACATTTAGCACATTAAGCATAAATCATGTAAAAATCAGATAATAAATAAAGCCAACTATAACAATTATTTCAAGCTCGAATTCTTGAACCTTGAACCAGTGGTTTTGGGTTTTATCCCCAGCAGAGTCGCCAGAGCTGTCGCACCTCCTTTTTTCGCCCCCGCGAGGGTGAAGGGAGTTTTTTCCAATTAAAGGACAGCCGAAACAGGATTTATTTATTTATTTCAGAGTCGCCACTTGGGAGATTTAGGGTGTCCCAAGTCACCAATGTAATCCCGAATCGAGGAAAAGAATGACTCTGTATTACAGTCCGCGAACCAGAAATCCGGTTAAGGAATTCTGTTAACCCGGGAGAAGGTGTTAGGCATTCCCGAGTTCCGTGGTTCTAGCACGGTCGCTCAACTGTTATATTTGGCTTGATTATCTGATATAATACGTATTATAAACTTATGTGCAAATCTTATCCCTTAACCGCTTTTATTATTATTATTATTATTTTACGAAGAATTGCAACATTGTGAAAACGTATTTCAAATCACGTCGCAATCAATGCACCCGTGATTATCGACACATTTCGACTCCGTTGAGATTTAGATTTGGGTTACATAAATGCACACCCGTATTTAAGAAAATAACATTATTAAATACGCGCCTAGAGCGACTAGCGTATCATTATTTTGGGTAGGGCCGTGAAATTTGCTAAAACGGCTCCTCCCTAATTCTAAGCGATTAAATGTACATTTATTGAGGGCCCCACAATCTATACATTTCATTAAGCGAGGCTCATCTCATTTATTTTAAATGGACAGATCTTAAAGCGACTACATTTTTCTATAAAAATTAGTCTCTAAAATAAAGAAAGAAAATCCTAATTAGTTACTAGCTTTTTATTATTTTAAGAAAACATGACATGCTAATTGTTTGATTAATACAAATATTGATGAAAAAGGAATTTTACTCTTAATTTCGAAATTATAAATAAAATAAAAATTCAACAACTAAAATTCAAAATAAACAAATATAGCTAGATTAAAACTCAGCATTGTTATTTTTTTAAAAAAATATTATTGAGATTAATTATTCACAATCATTTGAAACTAGATTTAACCATAATTACTAAAGCTTATTAGAAAGTTTATTAGACTTAAACGTTCTTCTAATCTTGCTTAAGCTCAAGTCATGCCTTAATGCCTAATTTACGATGTTTAATTTAAATTCGTGTCTTAGCTAAATTTAGCTACTTGTTCATGATCAACCTATAATCTTGAAGCCTTCATAACTAGTGAATTAATCTATTTTGCCGAACTGATTTATTACAGACTAACTTATGATATTATTTTCTTATTCCAGTTATTATTTAGTAATTCATGAAATAGCTTAAATACAATCAACAAAAGGAACAAAGAAAAAAAAACGAAATTAAAACTTCAAATTTTCATTCTTCATATGTATTCACGCTTCATATTTCGGATTACAATAACCAGCTTTTCAGTTGTGTACCTGATATTGGAAGCAAAAGAAAATGAATATGAGAATCAGCAGCAGCAGTAAAATCAGTACAACACAGCAACAATAGCCCAGCAACAGTAACAACCCAGTAACAGACCGGTGGAGTAGTAATCCCAAAAAACAAAAGCTTCAAGCTTTGATGAAACAACAATTAATTCTGATTTCAAACAATGAAAGAAAGCAGAATATTTTTTTTACTTTTTAGTTTGAAAGTTTAAATATTTTTCGGAATTTTCTCCCTCTTAAATGTTCAGCCTTTTTTCTCTCTCTTATTTTTTCTTCCAGATTCGTTTCTCTTATCTGTGTTTTTTTTCTCTCCTATCTCTCTTCTGTTCTATTCTGATTTCAAGACTTCTTATAACCCATCCCATAAATCTTTCCATTAATTAAAATCAATACTTTTTCTCTACCCAACCCATTATCTTCCCACTCATCCCCATTACATTAAATAAACATATCACACCACCCCATTATATTTTGTCCCCCATGCCTAACATAAAATAATACAAGATTCCCCCACTAAATTTTGTCTTGTCTCCCCTTTATATTAAACAATTATATCACAATCCACCCCATTTCATTTTGTCCCCCATGCTTCATATAAACAATTACAAGAATTGAATTCTTTAACGATTTTGGATCCGGAAAATATCAAACAAAAATATGGACCAAAATAAAACTCAAAAACAACTAACCGGAGATGAATCAACGATGAACTCGAACGGACATGGACTGTTTTGACAAATATCAACCAAAGCTCGAACAAAAGCTTGAACTCGACTTTATTGAGTAGCGTAGAAACAGTAGCAATAATTTACGCGAAACAGAAGCAACGTTTGGTTGTTTGTTCGGAGAAGATGAAGCAGCCACAACATCGTGGCCATGGCGGAAACGTGAGCAGCAGTGACGAGCAGCTCGACGTGAAGATGGAGGGGAATAAGCAGCGTCGCGGCAGCATCGGCGGCGACAGGCAGCAGCAGCGGCGCAGCAGCGACAACCATGGCAACAGCTGTCCGCCGAGGAGGACGACGGGGAGAAGAAGAAACATCGGCAGAAACAGCGGGGGCAGAAACGGGCAGCATCAACGCAGCTAAAACAATCTCAAGCTGGACGGGGCAGTCATGACGAGGAAGCAGCTGCGACAGGAGTGTTTGGAAGTAAGGTTTCAGCTGGTCGACGAGCAAAACGCAGCAACAACGTTGCTCGTCAATGGCGGACGGTGGAGGGGTCTGGTTTTCCGGCGCTTGGACTGATCATTTGGAGGATGGTTGTCGGGCAGCCATGGATGGGAAAGTAGCCATTGATGGGGAGGTTGTGTGAGGTTTGGAGAAGAAGATAGGAGGAGGGGGGCGGATGACAAAATTAAGTCTAGGGTTTTCTTCTTTTATTTTTTTTTGTTTTGTTTTTGTTTTGTAAAAAATGAAAGACAAAGGGGGTTTGGGTCTTTTGGGTTATGGACTGGGTCGACCCAGTTCGAAATGGACTGGGTCGTAAGGAAGATTGGACCATTTTTTGGGCCCGTGGCTTGAAATTGAAGAAGAGGCCCAATTCCGACTTTCCTTATATTTTTGCTCTCTTTTCTTCTTTTATTTCTCTAAAACTAAATTATAAAAATACTTAACTTATTATTAAGAACTAAATTAAGTTATAAAAGCGCAAATTAACTCCCAATAACAATTAACGCACAATTAAGTAATAATTAAGCATAAAATTGTATATTTGGACATTAAATGCTAAAAATGCAAACGATGCCTATTTTTGTAATTTTTAATTTTTGTAAAACAAATTTAATTACTAACAATTGTAGAATTAAATCCTACATGCAAAATGTGATATATTTTAGTATTTTTTTTAATTTAGCAAATAAACATGCACACACAAATACAAATAATTATTCAAAATATCACAAAATATCACAAAATTGCACACCAAAGAAAAATCATTTTATTTTTGAATTTTTTGGGAGTAATTCTCATATTAGGCAAAAATCACGTGCTTACATATCTCAGCTAACCTCTCGGAAGAATAGGAGACTGCCATAGGAATGAAATGTGCTGACTTGGTCAGCCTATCAACAATGACACACACTGCATCGAATTTCCTCTGAGTCCGTAGGAGTCTAACAATGAAATCCAAAGTGATACACTCCCACTTCTACTAAGGGATCTCAATCTTCTGGAACAAACCACCGGGCCTCTAATGCTCGTACTTAACCTGCTAACAGTTCAAACTCCGAGCCACATATGCAACAATGTTCTTCTTTATCCTCCTCCACCAATAATGCTGCCACAAATCCTGATACATCTTAGTGGCACCCGGATGAATAGAGTACCGGGAACTATGGGCCTCCTCTAAAATCAACTCTCGGAGTCCATCAATATTAGGCACACAAACTCGACCCTGCAATCTCAAAACTCCATCCTCTCCTAAGGTAACCTGCTTGGCACCACCGTCCTGCACCATGTCTCTAAGGACACACAAATGAGGATCATCATACTGCCGATCTCGTATACGCTGCAATAAAGAAGAACGAGCGACCGTGCAAGCTAATATACGACTGGGATCCAAAACATCCAATCTCACGAACTGATTGGCCAAAGCCTGAATATCCAAAGCAAGCGGCCTCTCACCGACAGGAATATATGCAAAACTACCCATACTGGCTGACTTTCTACTTAACGCATCGACCACCACATTGGCCTTTCCCAGATGATATAAGCTGGTGATATAATAGTCCTTTAATAGCTCCAACCACCTTCTCTGCCTCAAATTTAGCTCTTTCTGCTTAAACAAGTACTGCAGACTCTTGTGATCCGTGAACACCTCACATGCCACGCCATACAGATAATGCCTCCAAATATTCAACGCGTGAACAATGGCTGCTAACTCCAAACCATGGACTGGATAGTTCTTCTTATGAATCTTCAACTGCCGTGAAACATAGGCAATGACCTTGCCATCCTGCATAAACACCGCACCAAGTCCAATACGAGATTCATCACAATAAACTGTGTAAGGCCCCGAACATGTGGGCAATACCAACATTGGTGTCGTAGTCAAAGTTGTCTTGAGCTTCTGAAAGCTCGCCTCACACTCGTCAGACCACCTGAACTAGGCACCCTTCTGGGTAAACCTTGTCATCGGGGCTGCAATAGATGAAAACCCCTCCACAAACCGACGTTAATAGCCTGCCAATCCCAAGAAACTCCAGATCTCTATATCTGATGCTGGTCTAGGCTAGTTCTTGACTGACTCTATCTTCATCGGATCAACATGAATACCCTCTGCTGATACAACGTGACCCAGGAATGAAACTGAACTCAACCAGAACTCGCACCTCAAAAACTTGGCATACAACTGACTGTCCGTTAAAGTCTGAAGAACCACTCTAAGATGCTGCTCGTACTCCTCCCGGTTGTGGGAATAGATCAGAATATCATCAATGAAGACTATCATGAACGAATCCAAGTAAGGCCTGAATACTCGATTCATCAAATCCATAAAAGCTGTTGGGGCATTTGTCAACCTGAATGACATCACCAAGAACTTATAATGCCCGTACCGAGTGCGGAAGGCTGTCTTAGGGACATCGGATGCCCTAATACTCAACTAATGGTAGCTAGATCTCAAGTTAATCTTCGAAAATACCTTGGCACTCTGAAGCTGATAAAAAAAATCATCGATCATCGGCAATGGATACTTATTCTTGATTGTAACCTTGATCAACTGCCGTTAATCTATACACATTCGCATCGATTCGTCCTTCTTCTTAACAAACAACACCGGCGCACCCCAAGGCGAGACACTAGGTCTAATGAAACCTTTTTCAAGCAAGTCTTGCAACTGCTCCTTCAACTGTTTCAACCGCCTGATTGGAAGAAGATTTTGCTCTGATGCCATGATTCTCAGCTGCTACTCTAAGGTACATTTGATTTCTTCTAGAACTTCCATCTCAAGCTGAAACGTGTCTGTTGATACCCAATTTTTCTTCATATATATATATATATACACTTGTAAAATAGCATATATGCAGTTATAAGCATGCATAAGCATTTTTATAATTTTTCTATAATTTTAAAAGCTCCAAATTGATTTATTTTTCTTTTTTCATTTATTAAATTTCCAATAATTATCTTTCAAATTATTTTGTGGTTATTTAGTCATCTAAATTCTTTATTTATGCCAAAATAGTATTTAAATATTTTTAGTGCATTTGTTGTAATTATATTTATATTTTTAGGCTAAATTGCATATCTTTGCAATAATAGCCCATGTTAATGTATAATTACATTATTGATGCATAAAATCGTCTTTTATATTTTGAAAATGTTAAACAACTATTTTAAATTATTTTAGTACTAGAAAATAATTTTTGGAAATTATTTATTATTTTTATAAATTATATAACTATTAAAAGTGGCTAGTTAAAATCTAACCTGTTTTATTTTTAATTTTAGCCCCAATTTAACCCAATTGCCAGCCCAATTCCCAATTAATTTACCCAGCCCAAACCCTGATCTGGCCCCAATACCCTTTAATCTCGACTGTTGATCATAAATATCAACGGCCACAAACGATCCTTCCTAAAATAAACCCAAAAGACCCCCCCACCAAACTCTATCATTTTACACTACTCGCCACCCTAAAACCCCTCTCTGTTCTCAAACACTCTCCAATCTAACCCTAATCAAACCTCACTGACCCTCGTCCATGGCTGTCTACGATGATCTCTCACCACCCCCTAGGACTCCAATGGTCTCCCTCATATTAGTCTTGCCATCTCCGGGGTCCTCAAGGGACCAGGGTTTGTTGGCTTGCATCTATGGTTCCTTTATCGCTTGCTTCAGGCCGTTCCAGTGTGATTCCGAGTAACACCGTCCTATATTGACTATGATCTATGGGTTTCTTAGCATGTTTCTTTACCTCTGTGTTGTTCTCTTCGAAAATCCTAATTTTTTTTCTAAACCTCATAGATCTATACAGATCTAAGATGATTTGGGTTTGTTTCATGTGAGTTTTACAATAACCTTGAGATTCTTTACAAGAATCGTGTGATTTTCAAGTGATTTTCAACTTTTCCTAAACTAGGGTTTCCGGAATTTCTTTTTACAAAATATTTGATGATTTTTTGTGTTTAATCTTCTACTTCTCATATGTTTTGACTGATTTTGTAAGTTTGCTACAACCTTAGCTCACTTGTACTGAAAGCCCTAATTTTTTGGGGTTCTTCGTTTGGTTTCTGAGTACTGGTACATCTGAGTGTGTTCTTGGTTTGGGTTCTTATGATTTCTCGTGATTTTCTTGTCCCAATATGCTTCTACTGAATTTCTTAGTTCAACCCTTTCACTGATTCTATATGTTTGTGTCCATCCTGACTATTCATGTCAAGACCTGTATCTTTCTCATTGAATCAGTGTTGTTTAATTTTTGTTTTGTTAAAGTTATGTGTCGATTCCTGACTATTCATGTCTTACCTTATTTTATATGCTAAACTTGCCGACTCTTTCATGACTTTCTCTTTGATTAAACCTTTGATTATTCTTAATTTCTTATTTTCTGGTTTGATTTGAACACTTTCCCTTAAACTTTTGATTCTTACCTCTCTACTCGATTTGATTGAATTACTTGCCTTAATTAAATTTCCCTTGCCTTGTTTGTATTTTGCTGATTGTTTTATTAACTGAAACTTCTGTTCATTTACCCCTAATTACCTACTCTATACCCAAGCTTTACTTGATTATTTTCGTTAAATACCTAGCATGCTTTACCATTGATTTGGTTATCCCTTGATTAAGGGAAGGACTTGCTGATTTACATATGTGATTGATTCCATAAACTTCCCTAATTTGCTACTTAATTGATCTCTTACCTTATTTGTTAAGCTTTTAATTACTATATAAAACCCTCTTATTTTAAGTTGTGGACAACGACATAATTCAAAAATCACTACTCCTTACACTCCAAAGTTCTCTTTCTCTTCTGCTACTTGTGATACTCATTGATCTATCCGGCTGAAAGTCAAGGCTAGATATTGGAACTTTATTTGCTTTATATTCTGCACCCTTTCTTCAACTGGTATGTCTCTAGTTAAGTTTTGAAATATAAACCTTATGTGTATCATTCTTGCACTAGTTCATTAGTTATGAATTCAACTTGTATTCATGTTTACTTCTTTGCTCAGCATGGCTAAACTCTGTCATGTTCAATGCATGCCTTATATTCTGCACTCTTTCATGCTTAATTCTTTGCCTAGCATGTCTAAAACTCTATCATGTTCAATGCATGCTTTATATTCTGCAATCTTTCCTGCTTACTTTTTCACCTAGCATGTCCAAAATGTATGTTTAATCATGTTCAAGACATCCCAACTATTATCTATGTCTTAACTACTTACTGTCCACGATTAGCGTGCTGAGTCTCTAAGATCCTAAGTGTTGTATGCAGTTTTTTGATTATATGTTTCCTCTATACCCTATCCATATACCCCCCAAGGTGACTCTTATGTGCCCCAATCCCTTTATCCCCATGTGAAATCTGTTTGTTAGGTGTTCTTTTCTGAATCTGGATGTCTCTTATGACCAACTGATTGTCTGCTGCTTTGGTACTCTCATCAAACTGTTTCAGTACTAATGGTTTTCAAAAAGTTCTTTTCAGTCTTAAGACCTTTCTATTAAACTCTTTAAACTGTTATGCACTTCCACTTATTTTTAGAATACTAGGTTTTGCCCCTCTAACATGAGTACTGCCTTGAGATCTCTCTGAACTATGGCATATTAGAGCTGGTCTTTTTACATAGCACCTAAGTCAGTTATTATTTGAGAAAAGGTCTAGGTGTGAGCACTGCTCGGGATCCTCGAGGTCCTTAAGGAACTCTAACACACCTAGACATGAGATTGTCTTTGAAACTTTGGCATTTGAGGCTATTGGAGGCTTGAAAGTCATTTAGGCCTACTGCAGGCTCCCTATTGATTAACTCCTGTTGATTTATGTATTTTTGTTTAATTCATTGGTCTGTAATAATTATTGTAAACAACATTGGGGTGATTAATGAAAAAGGGTGGATAGTCATATATATGTTGGGTAACTTGGGTAGATACCATGCCTATAGGGCTGTGTTAATTCAAATGTGTTTGCTATGTTCGCTTTACTTCCACAATATTAGAAATCATGTCTATAGGATCTAAATGGCTTTAATAATAGAGATCATGCCTATAGGGTTAAAATCAGCTTTATAATTAGATATCATGCCTATAGAGTGTAAAGTAATTGAAATTCAGTTTTCATTACATTATGTATTCAAACTCGCTTCCTTAGAAATCATGCCTATAAGGATCTGAATCAACTTTTAATAATTAGGTGCCATGCCTATATGAGTTAAAATTAGTTCTAATAGAAATCATGCCTATAGAACTTAAAACTAGTTTAGTTAGAAAAATAGTTTAATTCATGTTTGTTTATTCTGAATTGGATTAGTCAATTAATTTGTCGCCTCTTTAATAAGTTTTCAAATGCTGCCTTAAGTTAATTTTCTAGAAAGCATGCCTATAGGATCTCAAGTTGTCGTTTTACAGTCTTACTGCATTCCTAATTAGTATAGATACCATGCTTTTAGGACGTCACTGTTATGCATTTAGGCAAGCCTCTAGGGCGATTAAAATTCTGCAACTATAAAATTGTGCTTTGTTATTTAAGACTGTTCAGATTTAACAGGTCTAAAGTTAGTAAGCAAGATAAATAGGTCTTTGACACTTTGTCCTAATTCAATATTGTATAATTCCCCCTTACTTAGATATCATGTTCTAGGATTTTCTCTTAAATACCTGATAGTTGTTTGAAGACGTGCATTTACTTGTTATATTTGTGGAGGTGACTGTGAGCCTGTAATTTGTTATCTTTAAATGTAGTCCTAATTGTTTTTGATTAAAACCTAGACTTTTATCCTTTAAAACCTTAGGAAGTTCTAGAACTACCATAGTTAGAGGTCCTAAATACCTCCAAGGCCACAAGGAAGGGACGAGTAGTGCATGCATAGGACATCTATCAAGGTTATTAGAACGCTTTAGGCTATGACCAAGGGGAGGGAATTGGGTAGTAAGGATATGATGACTACACGCTAATGTCACGTGTAGCCTCTCATTGAGAAGTGATTACCGGGCATTGTTTGGGGTGATCCTGTAGGCTAACCAACCTAGGACCCCTCTTTCCAATTCCCGATGTTTAAACTTTACTTTTTTCTATATATGCAACTTGTTCAAGTCTTTTCCTTTTGTCTCATTACTTTAGTCATACAATGTCCACAACATGCCTTTATTTGAAACTTATTCAAGTCTTTCCCTTTCCCCTTATTTCGATATAACTGTCTATTTTTAAAAGCATTTATGATTTTTTTTATTCCTCAAACTGACTTGTCTCATTGATTTTTTTTCATAATTGTCTTTCAATTACTTAAATACTGTGTTTATTTTTTCCTACATGCAAATACCTGACTACATGCTATTTATTGCTGCATAAGTCATGCTCCACATCATATTCCATTCGTGTGTATCAAATCCTATAGAAACACTTGATGAGTGGTTGCGCACTTTCTATTTATTACCCTTAAATTTGGAAAGGCTTATTTGCGGTAAAACTAGTTGATCAGCAGTGCAGTCAATGGTTCCGTGCCTTCCCCCTCAAGTTGTCCACTTGAGGGTACCAGTCTAGACCCTCATAGTAACCTTACTCTGATTAAAATTATGCATGCATCATGGTCAAACCTAGTCAGATTAATATGTTGTCCAATAATAATCCTTTAAGACAAGCCTTATCCAAAAGTCCACCGGAGTTTCCATAATCCCATCAGACATAACCATGTTTTGTGCATTAATTTAGAGAACTAGATTCCAATATGCTAATCATGAATGTATAAATAGTCGAGTCTGGTAAGGGAGAAGGGCCTAACCTTTTTTTTGTAGAAAATGAGGCACGAGTCCCTAAATTTGGTATGGTTAGCAATATTCCACCATTGCTGCTAGATAGGTTGGAGGACCTTTCCTCAAGTGACAAGAAACATGTAAGAAAGTACCTGGGTAACTTGCCTTCTCTACTAGACATTGAGCCAAACAAAAGGTTGATTGAGGCCACCACTTTATTCTGGGATAGTGAAAGAGTTGTGTTCCGTTTCGGCGACATTGAAATGACACCACTTCTAGAAGAAATTGGAGGGCTTGCGGGGTTGACTTGAGATAGCCCCAGGTTATTGGTAGTGAAGAACCGTACTGGTAAAGGGTTTTAAAGATGATAGGGTTGAAGAAAAATGCTGACCTGGTATGCCTGAAGGAATCTTACATACCCTTCGAATATCTATATGAGAGGTATGGCCATAGCAAGTCCTATCGTACCTACCATGATGAGCTCTCTCTCACTTCTATGGGCCACATCCACCGCAGAGTGTTCGTGTTCATTGAATGCTTCTTGGGCTTTATAGTGTTCCCAATGAAAAAAGAAAGAATCCACACTAGGTTGGCCATGGTTGCAAAGACATTAATGAAAGGGATCAATGGAAAGACATATACTATAGTCCCCATGATCATAGCCGACATCTACAGGGCTTTGGAGCGATGTCAAAGAGGGGTCTAGCATTTTGAGGGTTGTAACATGTTGCTGCAGTTGTGGTTATTAGAATATCTTCAAAAGGACCAGTATCGGCAAGAATTTTCGCGAAAGGCTTGGAATGACCATATTGCCTTCCATCACCCAAAGCGGATGACCTACATTCCGGACAGGTTTGCTCAGTCAGAAAGTGCCAAAGAGTGGGTGGAGTTCTTCGACAATATGAACAAGGAGCAAGTGCAATGGATGTTTGAATGGTTTCTAACAGATGAATTCATCATCAGATCCAGGGACGCCCCACACCTGGTACTGAATGGGTTGAGAGGGATATACCCTTATGTCCTTATCCGAGTTATAAGGCAAGCAGGCAGGAAACAGTTTGTACCAAGGGTCGCCAAGATGAGTCATTTCAGAGCAGACTTTCAAGACGATGACGTCCCTTACAAGTGCCAAGCTCAGCACATGTGGAACTGCAAGATCATTATTGAAAAGAACACCATCGAGCCAGACAAGTATCATGCAGGGTGTGGACCTCTCTACCCGGCATGCTTAGAAGACAATCTAAAGGGAATGGTGATGCCAGGAGTCGGTCGAGGGAATAGAATCATAGACGAAAAAGTTGAAGCTCAAGTCAAATACAACAGGCTGCGCAAGAGGGTCCACCCTGAGAATGAGCACCGGGAAATACATGAGAGGAATGTGAGGTTGATCAAAAAATGGAAAGAAATGGCAGTCTCTTCCAACAGGAAGTTGGAATAAATGGAGCAGGAATAGTAGAGCTAGAAGGTAAAGTCATAAAGAGGATCGAGGATTGCCAGAATGCTGAAGGAACTGAAGGAGGACATCTAGCCATAGCCTACTTACTGATGGGTGTGCGCGAGCTGGGGGACTTGTATAATGGAGTTAGGAAGATCGAATCTAGGGAAGGTCCTTATAGGACCAAGTAGGCTAGATTTATTTGCTTTCCTAAATGTAATATGTCCAAGTGCCAGTAGTGACTTACTTTTCTATTGTCTTAGTGTTATTTTGGGAATTGCCTATTTTTACATTATGAAATGAAGTATTTACTGGCATCTAAAGTTCTCCAAATCTACTTGTCGCTAGGCCTACCTCAGGCATAACGAGGCTCCCAAATGAATTTTCATTCCGGCAATATGTGTTTAAATACTGAAAATATTTCAGAATCCTCACTGACATGTTGCCTTTTTGTTTTTCCTTATTTTGATTATTTCCGTCCCCTTAGGTTGGTTCAATCATACTGGCATCATTAGCGTATCATACCAGATCTAGAGGCCCTCCACCTCCTCCTCCTCCAAGCAATACAAAAGGCAGGGGAAAGGCAAAAATGGACGACTTAAGTGGTATCCGAAAGGAGAATGTTGAGAACACTTAAACTTCAAATGGACAAAGAACCCAACACCTCCCCAAAACATACAAAACCAACATCCACAAAATCCCCCTTCACTAAATTAATACGCAACTCCACCCCAAAATCTCAATCCCTTACCAATACCAACTCCGCCACAACATCACCATCAACCCATTCAGTATCCGCCAACCACCACTTACCACACTCCCCAAAATACACCACAACCCATTCCCGATCCTCAAAACTCGACCAATGACCATCATTACACCCAAGTCCCTGGCATCCATCAAAGCAACCCTATATATGTGAAAATTGTACCTCACTCTTTCCAACCAATCTCCTATACACCATTATCTTACGAGAAAGTCTTGCTCATTAAAAACATGGCTGAAGAACTCAAGAAGTTGACGAGTCGAGTTTAGGGTGTTGAAGGCGAAAAAGGAATAAAAGGTTTGAACTATAAAGACCTATGCATACAGCCAGATGCAGAACTGCCAGAGGGGTACAAAAACCTCCCAAGTTCAAGATGTTAGACGGTATGACTGATCCTAGGGTTCATCTGAAGACCTATTGTGACAAGCTTGTCGGGGTCGGGAAAGATGAGAAGATCCGAATGAAACTCTTTATGAGGAGTCTTACTGGGAATTCTTTGTCTTGGTACATCAGCCAAGATCCCAAGAAATAGTCCAATTTGGTGAGTATGGCGTCAGATTTCATGGACCAATTCAGGTTCAATATAGAGAATGCACCGGATGTTTTCTACATTCAGAATCTTAAGAAGAAACTTACTAAAACTTTCCACAAGTATGCTACTCGTTGGAGGTTGGAGGCGGCCAAGGTCAGGCCACCTTTGGATGAGGAACAGATGAACAAGTTCTTCGTCAGAATACAGGATCCACAATATTATGAAAGGTTGATGGTTATCGAAAATCATAAATTCTCTAATATCATCAAACGCGGAGAAAGAATCGAAGAAGGAATCAAGAGCAGGATGGTAACAAATTGGGAGGCACTACATGCCACAAATAAGACATTACAATCAGGCGGCATATCGAAGAAGAGAGATGTTGGGGAGGTAATGGTAGCTCAGGGCCCAAAATATCCACTTACCTATCAAACACCTCCACCCACATATCAAACACCTCCACCCACATACCAAGCACCACCGCACACATATCAACCCTCATCTCCCAGATATTCCCAACCAGCCACTGTCCATCACACCAATAACTCTCAACCGTCTCATTTCCAATCACCCCCAACTCGTCAAAATTATCCATGACTATGACCAAACTTTGACCGCAAGCCACCCAAACAATATACTGCCATTGCTGAGCCCATTGACCAGTTGTATGAAAGGCTGAAAGCCGTGGGTTACGTCACTCTTGTTCTCACTGTGGCATTAGAAAATCCATCCCAATGGGTCAATCCAAACAAAACTTATGTGTACCATTCTGGTAACTTATGTGTACCATTCTGGTATGATGGGGCACACCACTATTGAGTGCCACACACTGAAGGATAAGATCCAGACGGTAATCGATAACAAGGTCATACAGGCCAAGGAAGTTGCACCCAATATCAGCAACAACCCCCTCCCTGATCATAGAAGTGGTGGGGTACATGTGATAGAGAAGAATGAAGAATGGGACTCTAAGGGGTAGATCGGGCTTATTTGAGAAGGAGATGACTTTAAAGTTGCATTCACACTCACTCCTATTGTAGTACAGACTTAGTCACCAATCGAGGTTGAGGTAGCTGCATCGGTTCCATTTGAGGTAGAGGTGGCTCCACCTGCGGCCACCCCCGCCCCATTTGAAGTAGAAGTGGTCACGCCTTTCACAATGACAATATCAACCACACCTCCATTCGACTCAAAAGCAATACCCGAGGATTATATTATTGAATCTCGGCGAAAAAGGAAGACAAAGATAGAGGAATTCGATGCTGCACAAGGAATGACTAGGACTGGAAAAGTCTATACACATGAATACTTGGGAGGATCAAGTAAGGATGCCACTACCAGGAAGCTTGTCATTGAGATAGGGCCAGATGACCTGTGGAGAAAAGTAAAAGCAAAGGAGTATTCCGTCATTGACCATTTGAACAAAACCCCAGCTCAGATATCCATCTTGTCATTATTGCAAAATTCAGAGGCATATAAGAATTCTTTAATGAAGGTGTTGAGCGAGGCTTATGTACCTAATAACATCACTGGCGGAGAAATGGCCAACATGGTAGGGAAATTACTAGAAAGTCATAAGATTATCTTCCATGAAGATGAGCTACCGCCTGAGGGGTTGAATCACAATCGAGCATTGCATATCACAGTGCAATTTAAAGATAAATTCATTGTTAGGGTCTTCGTTGACGGAGGTTCAAGCCTCAATATTTGTCCGTTGGACACTCTGAAAAGGTTGGACAAAGGTTTTTATGAAATACGGGTAGGAAGCATGAATGTGAAAGCTTTCGATGGGTCCCAAAGGGCCACAATAGATGAAATCAACCTTTGCTTGCAGATGGGGCCAACTTGGTTCGACATCGAGTTTCAGGTGCTCGACATACCAGCCTCATATAATCTTCTGTTGGGCCGACCATGGATCCATGCCGCCGGAGCTGTGCCTTCTACACTACATCAAGCCGTGAAATTTGAATGGAATCATCAAGAGGTGATCATTCACGGAGATGGGAGTAACCCCATTTACACTAGTCAAACCATCCCAGCTATTGGACATAGAAGAAGGCTAGAAGGGGAAACTTATCATCACATTGAGCATGGCAATGCCATTGAGAAGGACAAATGGTAGAGTAGCAAAATAGAAAGCATATTGGCATGGTCTGGGTATGAGCCCGACAAAGGGATGGGGAAGAACCTCCAAGGTATCACTAAACCAATACGGCTGAAGGGTCATGGTACTACTTTTGGGGTCGGATATCAGCACACATGGCAATAGTATAATGATTGGTCGCCTCTATGGCGTGGACCATATTACCCTCTCGAGTAGCTCGTACCAAAGCTTTTCACCAAGCTGATACAATATGGGGGACTGCAGAAGAGGAAGCATTAGCTGGGCTGAAGAATCGTTTCTTAGAGGATGAAGACATGGACTGCAGTGCCATAATTGAGGAGGAGGAGGAGGAGGAAGGCCTCACTATTTAGACCGTAAAGAAAGGAGTTGTTCTCAGGAACTGGATCGCCAAACCATCCCGAGCCCTCCGAGTCCCTGGGTAGCTAGGCAGATTTTACTTTTATAGCCATCCTAGGCATTTAAGATTTCCAGTAATTTTATTTTAAGATTTACTTGTTTCAAAATAAATGCTCGATTCATTGAGCTGTACTTGTCTGGATGATTTTTCAGTTTTAGTCAAATGAATTTGCTCTTTATTATTCAATACTATTTTTACACTTTTTCTTTATATAACGTTATTATTACTTTTCCTGATGAACCGGTGACTATGGCATGTAATGAGACAACGCAACATGAGAATAGAATTTCAGATTAAGAGGATGAAATACCCGAGGAAATTGTCAGGGAGGTTGAAAACTTTGAGAATAAGCCTGAGTCCAATCTGGACGAAACTGAAGTTGTAAATTTGGGAGGCGCAGAGGCCGTCAAGGAGACTCGCATCAGCATTCACTTGTCACCAACAGAGAAGGAAGAATACATCTATTTCCTAAAAGAGTATGAGGATATGTTCGCATAGTCGTATGATGACATGACCGGTTTGACCACGTCCATAGTGGCTCACAAGTTACCTACTAATCCCATGTGTCCGCCAGTGAAGCAAAAACTCAGAAAATTCAAACCAGACATGAGTCTGAACATCAAGGAGAAAGTTACCAAGCAGATCAAAGCCAAAGTTCTCAGGGTGTTTGAGTACCCAACTTGGTCAGCCAATATTGTGCCCGTTCTGAAGAAAGATAGGAAAGTCAGGGTATGTATTGACTATCGGGATTTAAACAGACCAAGTCCGAAGGACGACTTTCTACTGCCAAACATACACATTTTGATCGACAACTGCACCAAGCATGAACTCTAATCCGTTGTAGATTGCTTCGTGGGTTATCACTAGATCTAGATGGATGCAGAAGATGCGGAGAAAATAGCTTTTATCACACCTTGGGGGATATACTGCCACAAGATGATGCCATTTGGTCTAAAGAATGTTGGGTCTACCTACATGAGAGCCATGACAACCATCTTACATGATATGATACACAAGGAAATAGAGGTGTATGTGGATGACGTAATTATCAAATCCAAGAGAGCCACAGATCACATAGCGGACTTGAGAAAGTTCTTTGACACGCTAAGGAGGTACAACTTGAAACTAAACCCCGACAAGTGTGCATTCGGGGTTCCCGTAGGAAAGTTACAGGGATTCATTGTCAGTCGCCGGGGGATCGAGCTGGATACGTCCAAAGTCAAGGCTATTCAGGAACTACCACCACCTAGGAGCAAAAAGGATGTGATGAGCTATAGGACGTCTCAACTATATCAGTCGATTCATAGCATAGTCCACAATCATATGTGAATTCAAGATGCTGAAGAAAAATGCCGAGACAAGCTGGACCGAGGATTGTCAGAAAGCTTTTGACAAGATTAAGGAGTACCTGTCTACACCACTAGTTCTGGTCCCGCCAGAACCAAGACGACCTTTGCTACTCTATCTATCTGTATTGGATGGAGCCTTCGGATGTGTTCTGGGACAACATGATAAAACAAGAAGAAAAGAGCAGGCCATATACTACCTGAGTAAGAAGTTCACACCTTACGAAGCACGGTACTCTCTATTGGAATGCACTTGCTATGCTTTGACCTGGATGGCTCAGAAATTGAGGCATTACTTCTGTTCCTACACTACATACCTCATATCCAGGATGTACCCTCTAAAATACATATTTCAGAAACCCATGCCGACTGGGAAGTTAGCCAAGTGGCAGATACTGTTGAGTGTGTTCGACATCGTCTATGTAACTCAAAATGTGGTCAAAGGACAAGCGTTGGCAGATTATCTTGCTGAAAATCCGGTGGGAGGTGAATACGAACCCTTGAAAACATATTTTCCTGATGAAGGAGTATTATTCGTAGGAGAACATATTACCGAAGCATACGATGGTTGGAGGATGTTCTTTGACGGAGCTGCAAATTTCAAAGGAGTGGGCATTAGAGCGGTTTTGGTATCAGAAACGGGTCAATATTATCTGGTATCTGTTAAACTGATATTTCCCTGCACCAACAACATGGCAGAGTATGAAGCCTGCATACTATGGCTCAACATGGCAATCGACATGAACATTTAGGAGCTGCTAGTGATCGGTGATTCAGATTTGCTTGTGCACCAGGTATATTGAGAGTGGGCCACCAAGAATTCTAAGATATTTCCATATCCACACCATATGCAGGAATTGAGAAAGAGGTTCACGAATATAGAATTCTAACATATGCCCAGAATTCAGAATGAGTTTGTCGATGCATTGGCCACCTTGTCATCTATGATACAACATCCAGATAAGAATTATATTGATCCCATTCCGGTGAGGATCCATAATCAATCGGCATATTGTGTTCATGTTGAAGAAGAAACAGATGGAAAGCCTTGGTTCCATGACATCAAGGAGTATTTGTCGAAGGGAGAATATCCAGAGTAAGCAAATCACACTCAGAAATGCACACTCTGGAGATTGTCCAATCATTTCTTCCACAGTGGAGGAAATTTGTATAGAAGAACCGAAGCATACGATGGTTGGAGGATGTTCTTTGACAGAGCTGCAAATTTCAAAGGAGGGGGCATTGGAGCAGTTTTGGCATCAGAAACGGGTCAACATTATCCGGTATCTGCTAAACTCATATTTCCCTGCACCAACAACATGGCAGAGTATGAAGCCTACATACTATGGCTAAACATGGCAATCGACATGAACATTTAGTAGCTGATAGTGATCGGTGATTCATATTTGATTGTGCACCAGGTATAAGGAGAGTGGGCCACCAAGAATTCCAATATATTTCCATATCCGCACCATATGCAGGAATTGAGAAAGAGGTTCACGAAGATAGAATTCTAACATATGCCCAGATTTCAGAATGAGTTTGTCGATGCATTGGCCACCTTGTTATCTATGATACAACATCCAGATAAGAATTATATTGATCCCATTCCGGTGAGGATCCATAATCAGCCGGCATATTGTGTTCATGTTGAAGAAGAAACCGATGGAAAGCCTTGGTTCCATGACATCAAGGAGTATTTGTCGAAGGGAGAATATCCAGAGTAAGCAAATCACACTCAGAAATGCACACTCTGGAGATTGTCCAATCACTTCTTCCACAGTGGAGGAAATTTGTATAGAAGAACCGAAACATACGATGGTTGGAGGATGTTCTTTGACAGAGCTGCAAATTTCAAAGGAGGGGGCATTGGAGCAGTTTTGGCATCAGAAACGGGTCAACATTATCTGGTATCTGCTAAACTCATATTTCCCTGCACCAACAACATGGAAGAGTATGAAGCCTACATACTATGGCTCAACATGGCAATCGACATGAACATTTAGTAGCTGCTAGTGATCGGTGATTCATATTTGATTGTGCACCAGGTATAAGGAGAGTGGGCCACCAAGAATTCCAATATATTTCCATATCCGCACCATATGCAGGAATTGAGAAAGAGGTTCACGAAGATAGAATTCTAACATATGCCCAGATTTCAGAATGAGTTTGTCGATGCATTGGCCACCTTGTTATCTATGATACAACATCCAGATAAGAATTATATTGATCCCATTCCGGTGAGGATCCATAATCAGCCGGCATATTGTGTTCATGTTGAAGAAGAAACCGATGGAAAGCCTTGGTTCCATGACATCAAGGAGTATTTGTCGAAGGGAGAATATCCAGAGTAAGCAAATCACACTCAGAAATGCACACTCTGGAGATTGTCCAATCACTTCTTCCACAGTGGAGGAAATTTGTATAGAAGAACCGAAGCATACGATGGTTGGAGGATGTTCTTTGACAGAGCTGCAAATTTCAAAGGAGGGGGCATTGGAGCAGTTTTGGCATCAGAAACGGGTCAACATTATCCGGTATCTGCTAAACTCATATTTCCCTGCACCAACAACATGGAAGAGTATGAAGCCTACATACTATGGCTCAACATGGCAATCGACATGAACATTTAGTAGCTGCTAGTGATCGGTGATTCATATTTGATTGTGCACCAGGTATAAGGAGAGTGGGCCACCAAGAATTCCAATATATTTCCATATCCGCACCATATGCAGGAATTGAGAAAGAGGTTCACGAAGATAGAATTCTAACATATGCCCAGATTTCAGAATGAGTTTGTCGATGCATTGGCCACCTTGTTATCTATGATACAACATCCAGATAAGAATTATATTGATCCCATTCCGGTGAGGATCCATAATCAGCCGGCATATTGTGTTCATGTTGAAGAAGAAACCGATGGAAAGCCTTGGTTCCATGACATCAAGGAGTATTTGTCGAAGGGAGAATATCCAGAGTAAGCAAATCACACTCAGAAATGCACACTCTGGAGATTGTCCAATCACTTCTTCCACAGTGGAGGAAATTTGTATAGAAGAACTCCTGATTTGGGATTGCTAATATCTGTCGACGCAAAAGAAGCTTCTAAACTGCTTGAGGATGCTCATGCCGGAACCTGTGGCCCGCATATGAATGGTTTTGTCTTATCTAAGAAGATACTCAGGGCTGGCTACTTTTGGATGACCATGGAGACAAATTGCATCCAGTATGTCCGCAAATGCTTCCAATACCAGGTACACACCGATATGATAAAAGTGCCGCCGAATCAATGCAACAAGCTCACCTTGGCAATTCGCCGCCTGGGGAATGGATGTCATTGGTTCGATTAAGCCCACTGCTTCGAACGGACATAGGTTTATTCTGGTAGCCATTAATTACTTCACAAAATAGGTAGAGGCTACATCCTATAAAGCTGTAACCATGAAAGTCATCACAGACTTTGTCAAGGATCGTATTGTTTGCCGATTCGAAGTTCCCGAGTCCATTGTTACTGATAATGCCGCCAATATCAATAGTGATTTGATAAAAGCCATGTGTGAACCTTTCAAAATCAAGTACAAGAATTCCAAATCCTATAGACCTTAGATGAATGGAGCCGTAGAAGCTGCCAACAAAAATATCAAGAAGATACTAAGGAGGATGGTAGAGAACCACAAACAATAGCATAAGAAACTACCTTTTGCTTTATTGGGATACCGCATTACGGTTCTCACATCAACCGGGGAAACTCCCAACATGTTGGTTTATGGTACCGAGGTTATTATCCCAACCGAGTAGAGATTCCTTCTTTAAGAATCATTCAGAAAGTTGAACTCAGCGATGCAGAGTGAATAAGGAGTCGCTATGAGCAATTGGCCCTTATTGATGGAAAGAGGATGAACGTAGTATGTCACGACCAACTTTATCAGAACATAATGTCCAGAGCTTTCAACAAAAGGGTCAAACCAAGGCAATTTGCACCGGGACAGTTGGTACTGAATAAGATGTTCCCAGATCAAGATAAAGCCAAAGGGAAATTCTCTCCCAACTGGCAAGGTCAGTACATGGTTCACAGGGTGCTGACAGGAGGAGCACTCATACTTGCAGAAATGGATGGAAAAATTTGGCCAAAACCAATCAATTCAGACGCAGTCAAGAGATACTATGCTTAGATAATTTACATTTCCTCATCTAATGTAATTGAACTACGCTTGACTTGATTCCCGTTTAAGAGGGGATACGTAGGCAGCCTTATGGGTTTGGTCATATCATAATAAAATTTCCATCTCCCTCCCCCCCCAAGATCAGAAACTGGGGCAGAATTTTGAGGAGGACCCTCAAAATTTTGAAGCAAGTCCAGCCAATGCCAACATGTATCAGACGGTTAGAAATCGATTAAGAAACTATGATAGAATTTTGAGAAGGATTCTCAAAATACCGAAGAAGGTTCAGCAAGGCCCATTATACCCAAACGGTCAAAATATCATCTACCAAACTGGGGCAGAATTTTGAGGACCCTCAAAATTCTAACACAAGAAAGCTGCAATGTCTTTGAAGTGTGTTGCAGTCACTAGTTTATCTAAAAAAATCACTTGATATATCAATGTGTTTCCAAAATGATTCTATTTTCTACCAATAATTGCATATTTTCGAAAACCTTTTTTCCGTAACAGCCAGGTGTTACCCAGGGAAATTCGAAAAGACCTCCAGACCGGAGCAAAGCAAGGCCAACAGACAGAAGCACGAACCAACCTCCCTCACAAAACTTAAAATTTTTCTTTGAACGCAGGCACGTTTGATGTAACGATAGCATTCGCAGATATGTATACACAAAGCAAATTCGCTATCAATCAGTACATCGGATACTGAATACATCTCCAGTTAAGATATATATCACTCTTATTTGCTACTTGCTCTCTACATAAGGCTAATCCCTGCCTCCATATTTGCATGAGGCTAATCCTTGCCTCCATATCTACACGAGGTTAATCCTTGCCTCCATTTTTGCATGAGGCTAATCCCTGCCTCCATATTTGCATGAGGCTAATCCTTGCCTCCATATTTGCATGAGGCTATATTTGCCTCCATATTTGCATGAGGCTAATATTTGCCTCTATATATGCATGAGGCTAATCTATGCCTCCCTATCTAGATGAGGCTAATCCCTACCTCCGTATTTGCAGGAGGCTAATCACTGCCTCCATATTTTCATGAGGCTAATCCCTGCCTCCATATCTTGTATGAGTCTAATCCCTACCTCTGTATTTGCATGAGGCTCATCCTTGCCTCCATATTTGCATGAGGCTAATCCCTACCTCCATATTTGAATGAGGCTAATCCCTGCCTCCATATCTTGCATGAGGCTAATCCATGCCTCCATATTTTCATGACACTAATCATTTCCTCCATATTTGCGTGAGGCTAATCCTTGCCTCCACATCTTCATGAGCCCAATCCATGCCTCCATATCTGCATGAGGCTAATTATTGCCTCTCTGTTTGCATTAGGCTAATCCTTGCCTCTCTGTTTGCATGAGGCTAATCCTTGCCTCCCTGTTTGCATGAGGCTAATCCTTGCCTCCATAGCTGCATGAGGCTAACCCATGCCTCCATATCTGCATGAGATTAATCCCTGCCTCAACATTTGCATGGGACTAAGTATTGTCCCTCCTTACATAAATATTGCTCTTTTCTAATACTATGTATTTGCTTTTCTATTGGGCTAAGTGTCACACCCCATTTTTCCCTCCACGGAGAGAGGTCCGGGTTTCAACATTCATGGGGGATAATAACTCATTTCCTATTGGGAATTGGGTATTTCAAGAGTCGCCACCTAACGGGTTATGGTGCGTTAGGGAACCTAGAGTGATTAACTCTTGGATTGGTTTAAATTACCAGAGATTAGGGTAAGGGCTAGAAATGACCTCAAGGGGAAGGTGTTAGACACCCCTCTTGGTCCACAACTGTGGGTCCCGACCGAACTTATATTTACGAATTAGTCCATTAACAAATAAATACTTGAAATAATTACAAATAAAGCATGTTTGTACAACTCAAATAACAAGACAAAGGTTTTTGACAAGTTGTATATAGAACAAAGTTTGAACAAAAGGAATCTTAGAAAAGGGAGGAGTCCTAGGTTGGTTAGCCTATAGGATCACCCCATACAATGTCCAGTAAACACTCTTCAATGAGGGGATACACGTGACATTAGCGCGTAGTCATCATATCCCATATCTACCCTTCCCACCCCCTTAGTGGTAATTAAAGCGAGTATTGGTCAGCGATCTCTATTGTGTGTCGTTACCCATCCCTTCTTAATAGTTCTGGAGGAAATTTAGGACCTCTACCTATAGGTGGTTCTAGATAGACCCCTAGGGTTTAAAGGTGAAAATACTAGGGCGACAGGTAAGAACAATTAGGACCTCAACACATAAGACAATGAGGGAGCAATTAGAGGCTCAAATTTACCTCCTCAAACAATACACATAAGTAGCACGTCTCAAACACAAATAAAGGCCTTTTGTTAAATAGTATCCTAAGGTATGATGTCTAAGTGAATATCAAGACATAGAAGATAGGCAGTTTATTCTATAAACATATAAGTAATGGCCCTATCAGTTACCTACTGATTTTAAAAGCCTATTTACAAAGATCATAATGACAGTATGTAACAAAAACAATTTCAGAGTTGCAAGATTTGGAAACGCCCTGCGCGGAATAATGGTAACTACATTTTATATAGCAAAACAAGATAGGTTTTTAAAGCATACTCTTTAAGTTTATAGGCATGTTGTCTAATAATAGATTAAGACAGTTTTTGAAAGAACTTATTTTAGGGAAAATAAACCATTAATTAAACTAGTTTCGAAGTGAACTAATCGTTGACTAGATTGATTTATTTAAACTAACTAGTTTTGATTGACAGGCAAAATTTCTGGCGTTGTTCCCTATAGGCATGATATCTAGTTGTTTAATATTGATTTTAGAAACTGCAGGCATGATGAAGAACTCACGTAAACACTTGTTATAACAGAAGTTGGATTGGATTATTTCCTATAGGCATGGTATCTACTTGTGAAGTTGATTTTAAGACCTATAAACATGATATCTATTATCGGAACCGCTTGAAACCTATAGGCATGATTTCTAACATGGTAAGCCAAACATAACAAGATATAAAAGTCCAATAGGCATGGTTTCTACTTAAAAAGGTAAACACAACAAAATATAAAGTCCTATAGGCATGGTTTCTACCCGTGTTATCCCACAAACATGTAACTACCCGCCCTTTTCACTAGTTACCCCAATATTCGTTTACAAATTATTATAGACCATATGAATGAATTACATAAGTAGATAAGAAAAATAAGAAGTTATTCTATAGGGAGCCTACAAATAGGCCCAGATTTCCAAAGCCTCCAATAGCCTCAAATGCCCAAATTCCATAGACAGTATCATTGTCTATGTTCATCAAAGTTTCCTAAGAATCTTAAGGATCCCGGGCAGTGCTAACACCTAGACTTGGTAACCATATTAATTAAGTGTAGTGCAGAAAGGCCAGCCTCAGTATGCCAGATTTCAGAGGTTTCCCAAGAGAATCCTTAGGCAGTACACATACTGGAGGGGGCAGAACCTAGTGACTTAGGAGTAGAGTGAGAGTGCTTGACGCAATTTGAAAGGCTTCAGTAGGAAAACAATATTAAAAGGAGGTTTGTTTGAAATAGTTTAGTAAAATTACATAGACAGTTTGACAAGAGAGTGGCGTAGTAAACAACAGTCCAAACACAAGACCCCTAAGACAGGTTCTTACACAGCCGAAGATCATAGAACCAAGGCAAGTTAAGTAGTCACAAACATGGGGCCAAGGGATTTGGGGATACATAGATAAATACATAGCTATAGGAGCACTTAAGTACAGAATCAGCATCATGCTAAAGGGCTAAGAAACCCCAGACTTAATGCAGAATCAGGTCACTTAAAGATAGCCAACAACTTTGCATAGAACATTAGTAAGGGAGAGTCATATTGGGGTACACTAAAGGGTTTAACATTTCATAAACATGTTGAGTCTAAGGGGTAGTGTATAATTAACATAAAGAGATGAATTACATGTCGAACAACAGAAATAGAGGTAGAAACAAATCAAGAACATGATGAACTGGAGGAGAAAAAAAAGCATATTATTTTTGAGACTTAAATTGAAATCAGGACATACCGGTAAAGTGACAGCACAGAGAAAAGTGAAGGAGCAAGAGAGCACAAAAGTTTGCCTTGGATTACAGTTGGCTAACTCAGAATAATAGTAAGTAGCACAAAAGCGATAGCATAAAGTTTAAGTGAGAGAGAGCTTTTTTGAACCAAAGTATTCGTGTGTTTGTGTTAATGAGAGAGTGTGTATATATAGTAGTTCGAAATTATATAAAAATAAGGCAAGAATCATAGTAGCATAGTAATTATGGAACCAAATACTAATCAAATTCAAATCAATGCAAGTACTCCTTTAATTAAGGAGTAATCAGCCTATGATAATAGGCAGAAATAATTAAGGAAAGAAATCAAGCAGAGTATAAGGTATAAAATAGACAATTAGGGGTAAGTACATAGGGGTTTAATTAAGGAAACTAAAACACTCGGTTAACCAAATAAGGCAAGAAAATAAATAAAGTTGCAGAATATGGAAATAATCGAAAATCAGCATATAGTAAATCATGGAATCAAGGATTCGAAATTACTGATTTTAAGGAAAGTAACATAGGTTCACATGAATAAGCAAATAAAGAAGTTAAAACAGGAGAATAGAAAGTCTAAAGGGAAGATTTCAAATCAAGCCAAGAAACAAAGAGTTCAGAGTCAATCGAGGAGAGACTTTTAGCATATAAAAATAGTGAGATAGGAGTAACCAAACACAACAAGTAAAGAGGCAAGTATTGACCAGACAAGATGAAAAAAAACACATAGAAGTGATAAAAAACTCAGTAAGAACATATTCGGAGCAAGATAATCACAGAAATTCAGACAAGAAATGAGCAATCATGCTAATACACAGAACCAAACGAAGAAATCTAGAAAATTAGGGCTTTCAACATAGGCGAGTTGAAAAGTTGGTAAATCATAGAATCAGTCGAAATATGCAAGAGATAGATATCTAACCATAAAGAATAAGTTTTAGAAGAAGTTCCGAAAACCCTAATTTTAGAAAAAGACGAAAATACTTGAAATCACATGGTTTTTGTAAAGAGTTCCAAGGATATTGGAAAACATCAAAGAAACCAACTCAAATCATGTTAAAATTGTACAGATCTAGGAGATGTAGGCAGAAATTAGGGTTTCAAAAGAAACCCAAATAGAAGTGAAAGAACATGTCTAGAATCCCAAAGATCGTAACAAATACGGTGGGATTTTGCTCGAAATCACACTGGAGTAGCCAAGAACAGACAAGTGATGAACCCTAGGTACAAGTCGGCGTGGCCCTGGGCCCTTGAAGAACCTTAGAGAAGGCAAACATGGCATTAGAGGAGCCATTGGAGGCTTAGGAGTTGATGGGAGATCACCGGAGAAGACCGAAGAATAGAGGTCAGCGGTTGAAAAGGCTAGAGTTAGGTTGAGTTGCTGAGAGAGGAGTGGAGATGAGAGAATACAGAGGCAGCGAATTTGGGAGAATGATATAGGGTTAGGGTAGTTTAGGATTAAAAAAGGTAAGGGCTAATACGGGTCGTTGATCTCTCAGATCAACGGCCAGGATTAAATTGGTGTTAGGGCGGGTAAGCGAGTTCAGGGTTTGGGTAAGGTCTTTTAGCCTGAAATGGGTTGGGTAGTGGGTTCAATTGAGACTATGATTGAAATTTAATCTGGCTATATTTTAAATAGCCAATTTTTCCCTATATAATTTATAATAAATAATAGATAATTTCTGGAAAATAATTTTGTATACTATTTAATATTTTAAAAATATAGAAGATCAATTTTATGCATATAAATGTAATTGTACATTAATAAAGCTAATATTATAATTATATGCAATTTAGATTTTAAAATACAAAAATGCAATTATAAAAATGCACTAAAAATATTTTAACAATATTTTGGCATAAATATAGAATTTAAATGGCTAAATCACCCCAACAATAATTTGAGGGATAATTATTGGGGATTTTATGAGTAAAAGGGGAGGAAATAAATCAATTAAAAATCTTTAAAATTACAGAAAAATTATAAAAACCTTATGCATGATTATATATGCAATTTTGAAGGTATTTATGCATATAAAAAATATAGGAAAAATTGGGTATCAACAGCTGCCCCTCTTTACCCGGGAAGGATGAAAGAGTTTTCGGGTAGAGAAATGATGGCCAATTTTGACCGGATAAGATGTTTTCAAAGATAGAGGCCGGACTCCGGTCTTCGAGCCTCCTACATATCCCTGTTTTTACAGGAATCAGGCCTTGTGTAGTTCTGGGTTCATCTGTGGAATATGCCGATGAAATTATTGCAAGAACAGACACACAATGCCAAAGCGGCTACGGTGAGCGGTTAAAGCACGAGATAGTTGAAGGAACTGGAGCGAGATCGCTTCTGCTAGGATAGCAATTGCTTACTGGTTACCTGCAGATAAAAGATGCTACAAACGTATTTAAACATGATGCAGATTCCCTTTGGACCATGAAGGTTGCCTTTGGACGGTTAAAGATGACGTCCTTGGACCATGACGTCGTGGGCCATGAAATGCTTAGTGAGGGATTCGCAGGCCATGAAATATTCTCAGGACATGACAATGGTGCCTCCAAACCATGACGCATTTGAATAATGATATGCAAATTTGAGAGATCCTTAGGCCATGGCATGGTGTCCTCCGGCTATGAGGATGATGCCTTTAGACTATGACTGTCACACCCCAAATCTCGGAAGGCACGATCGGTGCTCAATCGAGTGAACCCAACTGAGCAAGCCTTATTAAACACTTTCTACCCATCTCAATAAGAATAAGGAAGCCATGTTTTCATTTATTTAGACAATAGGAAAGATAGCACATTCAACACGGTTAAATCATTTTATACCACAACCTTAAACCGTAGTTATGTTTCCAAGATCCCATACAATTACACTTTAGAGAAGCGAGAGCTATAATTACAACATAGTTTGTAGACCCATCCAACACCCGTACATAACCCACACATATGTCTACGGAGCCTCTAAGGATGCAAAAGACAAGTATGACAATGTCGGCGACAAGGTCCCGACTATACCTCAAAAGTGGATATCTATAGCAAAAGATGTACAACATAACCCCCTTGAAGGAGAAAGGGCTCACCAAGACTTTGAGAGGAGGATGCTCCGCTACGCGCGATCGGCACTATCTGTTATGGAGCCACCTACATTCATTTTAAAAAAATGTAGCGCCCCCGGAAAACAAGGGACGTTAGTGCCATCGAATATCACTAGTATGTATAACTAAATACCATCTAGTTAGAAAAAACTTTCATACAAGAATAAAGATGAAATCATAAAGACAACAAAGTTTCAAATAAGCACCATGTCAACAATATAAGGAGGTTCACATGATTTTCACATAGTTTCTGATATTTTAGATTGAAGCATCCCACATTGTTGCATCATTCTCCACTTTGCCACTGCTTCTTTGAGCGGAGTCCGATCACGGCCCGATCGGCTAAGCCGTCTCCCAGAGACGTTACTATTATTTCCTTCACACTTTCCAGTTTTCAATCATCAATACATTACCACCATGTGTATATATCATGGCATCCGATCACAGCCCGATCGGCTAAGCCGCCTCCCCGAGACGTTACCACTTTCCATTATTCCTCTCACTCCAATCCTTGGTTACACATGTATTAGTTTACCGGCACTTGGGGCCACAATTTCCACATTCTGTAATTCACGTTTCACATTGTTCCCATTTTCAACATTTACCTTGCCACTTAAGATTATAGGCGCATACAAAGGCAATTTAAATCATAATCATAGAGAGGAATTCGTCAAGTTTGGCATATTAGTCCCAAAGTAACCTTGGCATGACATTTAGGCATTTAGCACATAGATCATGTTCTCCACACATACTCCATTTACAAAGAATACACATTAAACATATGAAGAAGTACCTACTACATACATTTTCACAACAATAACTCACTTAACATAACAAGTACTGCATCAATCGCGTTTGGAACTTACAACATTTACACGAGCACCATGGAAGCTCAATTTCTAAGAGATGGGGTTTTAGCCATACATACCTGAAATTTGACCCTTAATGATACTACAATGATCCAATACACTTAAGAAACTTCAATCTACAATACAACATTCAATAGGACCAATATTAGAAATAAATTCCATAACTTATGCCATTTAGGCATATTATCAACTACCTTGTAGGTATAGATCTTTACATTTCATAACCGTAGTATTGATTCATCCAACTATCACCATTAACCAACAATTTATTCCACCATCGTTCCTAACCAATTTATAACTTCCAACAACATACATATGACCATCTATTCACACCCAACCAACAAATCTTATCAAATAATCACCTTTCAATCTCTACAATAATTATGTATTTATATCGGGAACTTATGGCTTCCAATCACCACACCAAGAGTTCAAATACTTAATTTATACTCATATTCCCATAATATAACCATATATGTAAGTCTAAGGGTATAGGATTTACCTTTTGGAAGAAATCTTGTAAAACCCTCATTTGAGTTCTTGAAGGAATTTCTTGACTATCTATGTGTTTCATGAGTAGATTTCATCAATACTAGTGTAGGAATGATGGAATTTTACACAAGTTAATGGAGATTACTTACCTTGAATATGAGAGGGGTTGGAGGTCTTGATAAAGTGGAGGAAGACCCTAAGAGTCATCCAAAAGAAATGGGAGAAAATGAATCCCAAAATTGTGTTTATAAGACCAGATTTCGGATGTTGCCTCGGATTCTAACCCGGATGCTTTGGCAGTACTTCACTGCCAGCTCCTCTTTTTGGATGCTGCCTCGGATGCTTCGTATCCACGCAGTCCTCCGCCAGCCTTTGGTAATTTGGTCATAACCTCTTATAGGAAAGTCCAAATGAAGAAACGGTTTGAAGCATTAGAAACTAGACTCAAAGTACTTGCATTTGATAGACTATCTAAAACCTTATATATTTGTAGATATGCTCGTCTAAAGTGTGGTCTTGTGCGTACTCATTTGAAATTTTAGTCTATCATGTAATTTTCCAACTTGGCTTATACTTATGCGCTTATTAACATATCCAATTGATATCAATTATATCATTAATCCTCATTTGCACACAAAATAAAATAATTAGCCTACCTTGGCACTACGAAATCTTAAATTACTTAGCAAAATTTTCTGGGGATTTACATTCTCCCCCGCTTAGGATCATTCGTCCTCGAATGATAATTGGAGTCAATCCGCAAATAATTAGTATAACTTATCTCCTTTCTCACATATCTTTAGCTCCCAAATTTTGACTAACTCTCAAATATTTCAGAAATTTCGGCAGAGTTTCCCTTGTATCTAGGCCTATCCACCTGTCAGAGAATCTCATAAATGCATCCTTTCAACATATACATAATCCAAAGATGCAACATTATATAAAATGATGCCAACCGTGGCTCCCATAAGCAATGCATTTCTAGAAAAGAAACACTATTATCGTCAACTAACCATGTGATACATATTTCATAGAAGGTAAGATTTCAACATCTTCATAGGACACCAATACTTAATTACATAGCTATCCAAACAAGTGAGGTTACTTCTTCTTCATTTCTTCCTCAGCTTCCCAAGCGGCTTCCTCACTTTGCTGGTTTCGCCATAACACTTTCACGGAGGCAATCTCTTTATTTCTCAACTTTCGGACTTGCCTATCAAGGATGGCAACTGGAATTTCTTCGTACGATAATTCTTCATTAACCTCAATAGCCTTAACTGGCACAATAGTGGATGGATCTACCACTACCTTCTTCAACATAGACACCTGGAAGACTGGGTGTACCAATGATATCTCGGGTGGCAGCTCAATCTTGTATGCCACCTGACCAATCCTCTGAATGCGTTTGTACGGTCCGACATACCTCGCACTCAATTTTCCCTTCTTTCCCAACCGCATGATACCCTTCATGGGGGAAACCTTGAAAAATACCCAATCATCTTCTTTGAACTTCAAATCTCTGCGACGAATGTCTGAATAAGACTTTTGGCGACTCTGAGTAGTTTTCAGCCTCTCCTTAATAATCTTGACTTTCTCCATGGCCTGATGCACGAGGTCCAGCCCTATCAATTCTGCTTCTCAACCTTGAACCACCGAATGGGAGACCTGCATCTCCTACCATACAGTGCCTCGAATGGTGCCATCTTTATACTAGTATGGAAGTTGTTGTTGTAAGCAAATTATATGAGTGGAAAATGGTCATCCCAACTACCTTTGAAATCAAGAGTACAAGCACGCAACATGTCTTCAAGCGTCTGAATAGTCCGCTCTGCTTGCCCGTTGGTTTGAGGATGGAAAGTTGTGCTAAGATTTACATGCATGCCCAAGCCCTGCAGAAATTTCTTCCAAAAGTTGACTGTGAACTGAGCCCCTCGATCTGAAATGATTGAGACTGGAGTGCCACGCAACCTGACTATTTCTTTGATATACAATTGAGCATATTGTTTCGCTGTGTTGGTAGATTTAACTAGCAAGAAGTGTGCTGATTTCATGAGCCGATCCACGATCACCCAAATTGAGTCAAACTTGTGTGGAGTGCGGGGCAACCCTACCACAAAATCCATGTTGATCATCTCCCATTTCCACATTGGAATTTCTATGCTTTGAGCCAATTCACCTGGTCTTTGATGTTCGGCCTTCACTTGCTGATAGTTCGGACATCTAGTCACAAAGTCCGCCACATCCCTTTTCATGTCATTCCACCAATAAACTTCCCTGAGATCATGATACATTTTCGTAGAACCTGGGTGCACGGAATACCTAGAAGTGTGAGCTTCTGCCATGATCCTTTCCCAAAGACCGTCAACATTCGGAACACATAGACGACCTTGGTACCGTAGGGTACCATCATCCATGCCAAGGGAAAAAGTTGTGGTCTTGTGTTTATGAATTCCCTCTTTCAGTTGTGCTAACAATGGATCGTTGAATTGCTTTTCTTTCACTTCCATCACAAGCGATGATTCAGCCCTATTCTGCACAATCACTCCTCCTTCATTAGAGTCTTCCAGGCAAACTACCAAACTAGCCAACTGGTGAACCTCCCTGGCCAACGGCCTCTGATATGCCTCCAAATGAGCCAAGCTCCCCATAGATTTTCGACTAAGAGAATCCGCTACAACATTAACCTTTACCGGGTGATAGAGAATATCAATGTCATAGTCCTTGAGTAACTTTAGCCATCTTATTTGTCTCATATTCAACTCTTTTTGCTTGAAAATATATTGAAGGCTCTTGTGGTCCGTAAATACATCCACATTCACCCCATACAAATAATGTCGCCAAATATTTAGTGCAAACACCACTGCCGCAAGCTCTAAGTCATGGGTTGGATAGTTCTTTTCATGGTTCATAAGTTGCCTAGAAGCGTAGGCTATAACCTTGTCATGTTGTATTAACACACACCCAAGCCCGATCCTTGAAGCGTCGCAGTACACCACAAATCCCTCTATACCCTATGGTAGGGTTAATATCGGTGTTGTAGTCAGTCTTGATTTCAATTCTTGGAAACTCCTTTCACAAACATCGGACCATTGGAATTTAACTACTTTCTGGGTCAATTTAGTCAATGGAGAGGCAAGAGTAGAAAACCCCTCCACAAATCTCCTATAGTACCCAACCAAGCCCAAAAAATTGTGAATCTCTGTTGGAGTGGTAGGTCTGGGCCAATTTCTCACTACTGTAATCTTTTGAGGATCAACCATAATTCCTTCCCTAGAGACGACATGACCCAAGAACGCGACAGATTCAAGCCAAAATTTGCATTTCGAAAATTTTGCATATAATTGATGTTGCTGAAGAGTCTGCAGAACTGCCCTGAGATGGTTAGCATGATCTTCTCGACTTCGGGAATATACAAGAATATCGTCAATGAATACTATCACAAAGGAGTTTATAAAAGGCTTGAAGACTCTATTCATAAGATCCATGAAAGCTATCGGGGCATTTGTTAGCCCAAAAGACATCACCATAAATTCGAAGTGCCCATACCGAGTCCTGAAAATTGTTCTTGGAATATCCTGTTCCCTTATCTTCAATTGATGATACCCAGACCGCAAGTCAATTTTTGAGAAAACGTAGCACCTTGCAATTGATCAAACAAGTCATCTATCCTTGGTAGAGGATATTTATTTCTGATTGTGACCTTGTTGAGTTGTCGGTAGTCAATACACATCCGTAACGACCCATCTTTCTTCCTTACAAACAAGGCCGGTGCGTCCCATGGTGACACACTCGGCCGGATGAAACCGTTTTCCAGAAAATCATTCAATTGTTCCTTTAGCTCTTTAAATTCTGTCGGTGCCATTCTGTAAGGTGGAATTGATATAGGCTCCGCACCTGGCATCACATCGATCCCAAAATCAATCTCCCTGTCTAGAGGAATTCCAGGGAGTTCATCTGGGAAGACATCGGGAAACTCATTCACAACTGACACCGACTCAAGGCTAGGCGCCTCGGTATTGGTGTCCACAACCCGAACTAAATGATAGATACACCCCTTCTTGACCATCCTCACGGCCGTAAGGTAAGAAATAAGTCGACCTTTAGGCACTATATTATCTCCCTTCCACTCAACAACGAGGTCATTAGGAAATTCAAGCCTTATGGTTCTAGTCCGACAATCAAGTTTGGCAAAGCATGAATAAAGCCAATCCATTCCCATTATTACATCAAAATCGACCGTCCCTAATTCAATAAGATCGTCCATGGTATCCCTATCTCGTATCGTAACAACACAACCTCTATAAACTCGAGCAGCCGTAATAGACTCACCCACCAGAGTAGACACCGAAAATGGCTCATAAAGCTGATCCGGTTCTATCCCAAATTCCATAAAAACAAAAGGGGTAACATATGACAAGGTGGAACCAGGGTCAATAAGTGCATACACATCATGATATTGGACAGTTAGAATACCTGTAACAACATCTGGAGAAGCCTCTGCAGTCTGGCGATCACTTATAGCATAGAACCGGCAGGGTCCTCCTGAACTTTGCGCACCACCCCTAGCTACACCACGCCCTACATGTGTTGGGGCACCTCGAGATGGAGAGGGGGCTGAGGATGTAGCTGCTACTGGACTGGATGATTGTGTTGTGCCACTACCCACTCCCTAGTGGGATGTATGACAATGCCTCTGAATGTGGCCCCTCATCCCACATCCATAACATACGGGTAACTCCAAGTAGCAAACCCCTGAGTGCATCTTCCCGCACTTGGGGCACGGAGACCTCTAATGCTGCTGGGATCTCTCTCCTGACTGACCCCACTGATAGGATCCTCTATTTCCCTTACTCGGCCTTAAACGACTCCATTTCTACTGCTGGCTAGGCCCTGATGGCAGTGCACTAGCTGAAGACTGTGCAACAGACTAGGACGGCCCGGATGATCCTCTCCTGAAAGCTGATATTCCCCCACCGAATGACTCACCCATGTTGCCCATAGACCGGGTCCTTCTGTTACCCTCTCTCTCCATCCTGTTCTTCAGTTTACGGTTCTCTGTGGCCTGAGAAAATGCTACCATCTTTCCATAATTCATGTTAGAATTCAATGCAACTATAGAAGCCTCATTAATAGTCAAAGGATTTAGGCCCTGAACAAACCGACGCACCCTGGTCTCCATTGTGGGCAATATATGGATGTTATATTTGGACAGGTGAGCAAACTCCATGTGATACTCCGACACACTCATGCTACCTTGCTTCATGTTTTCAAACTCTACTGCACAAGCTGCCCTTGATTCAGCAGGCAGGAAATGATCTATAAAGGCATCAAAAAACTCGCTCCACCTCGTCAGAGGGCTCCCCTCCTCGCGGGAATCTTCCCATAACTCAAACCACACATAGGGCACCCCTTTTAGATGGTAGGCAGCCAACTCTACTCCATTTGTCTCAGTTGCATGCATAACCCTGAGGGTCTTGTGCATCTCATCAATAAAATCCTGAGGGTCTTCTTCTGGATTGGCACCCATAAACACTGGAGGGTCTAACTGAAGAAATCTGTTCAAACTGCAACTAGTAGAATCCCCTTGCTGGCCAGATGAACTGGGCGCAACATTTGACCTTTGATCCTGAGAGGCCACTAGCTGAGTCAACATATGATTAGCCCCCCTAAGATCCCTATCAGAAATACCAGAACCGGAAGTTGGGGCTGGAGGCGGAACAGAAGTATAAATGGGAGGAATAGTGGTACCCTCCACCTGAGTAGGAACTGGGGTAGTCTGCTCTGGAATAGAAGAATCATGAAGGGTGATAGCAGGGCCGCTACCCTCACCCGCAGTATCAAGCAGTGAGTCGTCAGCCACTCCTGAGGTGGCATTGGCTTCTTGGCCAATTCTCGCTTTCTTCTTAGGTTCCATTTACTGAAAGATAGGACAATTCACTAATTAGAGAGGGAATAGTTTCATAACAAGTTGTACCGCACGATCCAGAATATCAAAGAAGGGTGTTATTCCTAAATTCCCAAGTAGCCTCCAACTTATAGATGTGGTCGACAACACACCAATAAGAAGGACTCTACTAGACACAGCTCCGAGACATCCTAGGACACTTTAAAACCTTAGGCTCTGATACCAAGTTTGTCACGCCCCAAATCTCGGGAGGCGCAACTGGTGCTCAATCGAGTGAAACCAACTGAGCAAGCCTTATCAAACACTTTCCACCCATCTCAATAAGAATAAGGAAGCTATGTTTTCATTTATTTAGACAATAGGAAAGATAGCACATTCAACACGATTAGTTTATTTTATATCACAACCTTAAACCGTAGTTAAGTTTCCAAGATCCCATACAATTACATTTTAGAGAAGCAAGAGATAGAATTACAACATAGTTCGTAGACCCATCCAACACCCGTACATAACCCACACATATGTCTACGGAGCCTCTAAGGATGCAAAAGACAAGTATGACAATGCCGGCGACAAGGCCCCGGTTATACCTCAAAAGTGGATATCTATAGCATATGATGTACAACATAACCCCCTTGAAAGAGAAATGACTCACCAAGACTTTGAGAGGAGGATGCTCTGCTACGCGCGATCGGCACTATCCGTTATGGAGCAACCTACATTCATTTAAAATAAATATAGCGCCCCCGAGAAAAAAAGGACGTTAGTGCAATCGAATAGCACTAGTATGTATAACTAAACACCATCTAGTTAGAAAGAACTTTCATACAAAAATAAAGAGGAAATCATAAAGACAACAAAGTTTCAAATAAGCATCATGTCAACAATATAAGGAGGAGGTTCACATGATTTTCACATAGTTTCTAAAATTTTAGATTGGAGCATCCCACACTGTTGCATCATTATCCACTTTGCCACCGCTTCTTTGAGCGGAGTCCGATCACGGCCCGATAGGCTAAGCTGTCTCCCAGAGATGTTATCATTATTTCATTCACACTTTCCAGTTTTCAATCATCAATACATTACCACCATGTGTATATATCATGGCGTCCGATCACGGCCCGATCGGCTAAGCCGCCTCCCCGAGACGTTACCACTTTCCATTATTCCTCTCACTCCAATCCTTGGATACACATGTATTAGTTTACCAGCACTTGGGGCCACAATTTCCACATTCCGTAATTCACGTTTCACATTGTTCCCATTTTCAACATTTACCTTGCCACTTAAAATCATAGGCGCATACAAAGGCAATTTAAATCATAAGCATAGAGAGTAATTCATCAAGTTTGGCATATTAGTCCCAAAGTAACCTTGGCATGACATTTAGGCATTTAGCACATAGATAATGTTCTCCACACATCCTCCATTTACAAGGAATACACATTAAACATATGAAGATGTACCTACCACATACATTTTCACAACAATAATTCACTTAACATAACAAGTACTGCATCAATCGCGTTTGGAACTTACAACATTTACACGGGCACCGTGGAAGCTCAATTTCTAAGAGATGGGGTTTTAGCCATACATACCTGAAATTTGCCCCTTAATGATACTACAATGATCCAATACACTTAAGCAACTTCAATCTACAATACAACATTCAATAGGACCAATATTAGAAATAAATTCCATAACTTATGTCATTTAGGCATATTATCAACCACCTTGTAGGTATAGATCTTTACATTTCATAACCGTAGTATTGATTCATCCAACTATCACCATTAACCAACAATTTATTCCACCATCGTTCCTAACCAATTTATAACTTCCAACAGCATACGTATGACCATCTATTCACACCCAACCAACAAATCTTATCATATAATCACCTTTCAATATCTAAAATAATTATGTATTTATAGAGAACTTATGGCTTCCAATCACTACACCAAGAGTTCAAATACTTAATTCATACTCATATTCCCATAATATAACCATATATGTAAGTCTAAGGGTGTAGGATTTACCGTTTGGAAGAAATCTTGCAAAACCCTCATTTGAGTTCTTGAAGGAATTTCTTGACTATCTATGTGTTTCATGAGTAGATTTTATCAATACTAGTGTAGGAATGATGGAATTTTACACCAAGTTAATGTAGATTACTTACCTTGAAGATGATAGGGGTTGGAGGTCTTGAGAAAGTGGAGGAAGACCCTAAGAGTCGTCCAAAAGAAATGGGAGAAAATGAATCACGAAATTATGTTTATAAGACCAGATTTTGGATGCTGCCTCGGATGCTTCACATACCCACTTCACTCATCTCAGGAGCTCGGATGCTGACCCGGATGCTTTGGCAGCACTTCACTGCCAGCTCCTCTTTTTGGATGCTGCCTCGGATGCTTCGCATCTGCGCAGTCCTCTGCCAGCCTTTGGTAATTTGGTTATAATCTCTTGTAGGAAAGTCCAAATGACAAACGGTTTAAAGCGTTAGAAACTAGAATCAAAGGCCTTTAATGTGATAGGTTGTGCATCATCTAAATCCTTATATATCTGTAGATATTCTCGGCCAAACTGTGGTCTTGTGCGTACTCATTTGGAATTTTAGTCTATCATGTAATTTTCCAACTTAGCTTAGACTTATACGCTTATTAACATATCCAATTGATATCCATTATATCATGAATCCTCATTTGCACACAAAATAAAATAATTAGTCTACCTTGGCACCACGAAATCTTAAATTACTTAGTAAAATTTTCTGGGGCTTTACAATGATGCCTTCGGATAGATTGATAATATTTCAGCCCATGATTTGCAATAGTCATGATGTTATCAAGACAATGATTAGTCTTGTGAAATGGAGGGCAGATCTTAGCCCAATTGGAAATAATATAGATAGTAAAATAGAGCAATATCTGTGCAAAAAGGGACAGTGCTTAGTCCTGTGTGAATATGGAGGCAAGAATTAACCTCATGCAGGTATAGAGGCAAGGATTAGCTTCATGCAAGTAGGGAGACAGGGATTAGCCTCATCAAAGTATGGAGTCAAGGATTAGACTCATGCAAGTATGGATTTAAGGATTAGACTCATGCAAATAGGGAGGCAAGGATTAGCCTCATGCAAGTATGGAGTCAAGGATTAGACTCATGCAAATAGGGAGGAAAGGATTAGCCTCATGCAAATAAGGAGTCAATGATTAGACTCATGCAGATATGGAGTCAATGATTAGACTCATGCAGATATGGAGTCAAGGATTAGACTCATGCAGATATGGAGGCAAGGATTAGCCTCATGCAAGTATGGGGAGGCATGGATTAGCCTCAGGTAAGTAGGGAGTCAAGGATTAGACTCATGCAAACATGGATTCAGGGATTAGACTCATGCAAATGGGGAGTCAAGGATTATCCTCATGCAAGTATAGAGGCAAGGATTAGCCTCATGCAGATATGGAGGCAGGGATTAGCCTCATGCAGGTAGGGAGGCAAGGATTAGCCTCATGTAAGATAGAGTCAAGGATTAGATTCATGCGAACATGGAGTCAGGGATTAGACTCATGTAAGTGGGGAGGCAAGGATTAGCCTCATGCAGATTTGGAGGCAGGGATTAGCCTCATACAGGTAGGGAGGCAAGGATGATCCTCATGTAAGATAGAGTCAAGGATTAGATTCATGCAAATATGGAGTCAGGGATTAGACTCATGCAAATGGGGAGGCAAGGATTAGCCTCATATAGATATGGAGGCAGGGATAAGCCTCATGTAGGTAGGGAGGCAAGGATTAGCCTCGTGCAAGTATGGAGTCAGATATTAGACTCATCCAAATAGGGAGACAGGGATTAGCCTCACGCAAGTATGGAGGCAAGGATTAGCCTTATGAAAATATGGAGGCAGGTATTATCCTCATGCGGGTATGGAGGCAAGGATTAGCCTCATGTAGAGAGAAAGTAGTAAGCAAAAGTAGCATATGTCTTAGCTGGAGATATATTGGATGTTTGATGACTTAGTTAATAGTGAATTATCTTTGTGTATGCATGTTTCGCGAATGCTATCGTTACATCAAATGTTCCTGCATTCAAAGAAAAATTGTAAGTTTAGTGGTGGAGGCTGGTTCGTGCTTCTGTCCGCTGGCCTTGCTTTGCTTCGTTCTGAAAGCCTTTCGAGTTCCCCTGGGTGACACCTGATTGTCCTGACTAGTAAAGTTTTCGAAAATATGCAATATTTGAAAAATAGAGTTGTTTTAGAAACGTATTGATATATCAAGTAATTTTGATGAACTAGTGATTGTGACACATCTCAAAGACGTTGCAGCTCTCTTATGGAATATTGAGGGTCCTCCTCAAAATTCTCCCCTAGTTTGGTAGATGATCTTTGACTGTTTGCAGATGACGGACCCTACTGAACCTTCTGCGGAATTTTGAGAATCCTTCTCAAAATTTTGCCCCAGTTCTTAACTGATTACTGACTTCCTGGCATGCGATGGAGTTGGATAGACTTGCTCTGGAATTTTGAGGGTCCTCCTCAAAATTCTGTGCCAGTTTCTGCTCTTGGGGGAAATGAAAATTTTATTATGATATGACCGAACCCATAAGGCTGCCTACATATTCCCTCTTAAACGGGAATCATGTCAAGCATAGTTCAATTACATTAAAAGAGAAATGTAAAGTAATTTAGGCATAGTATCTCTTGACCACTTCTGAATTGATCGGTTTTGGCTAGACTTCTCCTTCCATTACTGCAAGTATGAGTGCTCCTCTTGTTAGTACTCTGTGAACTATGTATGGATCTTGCCAGTTGGGAGAGAATTTCCCTTTGGCTTCATCTTGATGTGGAAAGATTTTCTTCAATACCAGCTGGCCTAGTGCGAACTGTCTTGGTTTGACTCTTTTATTGAAAGCTCTGGACATTCTATTTTGATAAAGTTGGTCGTGACACACTGCGTTCATTCACTTTCTATCGATAAGGGCCAATTGTTCATAGTGGCTCCTTATCCACTCTGCATCGCTAAGTTCAGCTTTATGTATGATTCTTAAAGAAGGAATCTGCACCTCGGCTGAGATGACAGCCTCGGTACCATAAACCAACATGTAGGGAATTGCCCCGGTTGATGTGGGAATTGTGGTACGGTACCCTAACAAAGCAAAGGGTAACTTCCCAGGCCACTGTTTGTGGTTCTCTACCAATTTCCTTTGTATCTTCTTAATGTTTTGTTGGCGGCTTCTACGGCTCCATTCATCTGAGGTTTGTAGGCTATGGAATTATTGTGCTTGATTTTGAAAGTTTCACACATAGCTTTCATCATATCACTGTTGAGGTTGGAGGCATTATCAGTGACAATGGATTCGGGAACACTGAATCGGCAAACTATTCGATCCTTGACAAAGTCTGCGATGACTTTCTTGGTCACAACTTTGTAAGATGCAGCCTCCACCCATTTTGTGAAGTAATCAATGGCTAAGAGAATAAACTTGTGCCTGTTTGAAGCAGTGGGCTCGATTGGACCAATAACATTCATTCCCCAGGCGGCAAATGTCCAAGGTGAGCTTGTTGCATTGAGCTCGTTTATCGAAACGTTTATCATGTCGGCATGCACTTGACATTGAAAGCATCTGCGGACATACTGAATGCAATATGTCTCCATGCTAATCCAAAAATAACTTGCTCTTAGTATATTCTTTGCCAAGACGAAACCATTCATGTGTGGGCCACAGGTCCCCGCATGCACATCCTCAAGTAGTTTAGAAGCTTCCCTTGCATCAACACATCTTAGTAAACCCAAATCAGGAGTTCTCCTGTACAAGTTTCCTCCGCTATGGAAGACGTGATTTGACAATCTCCAGAGCGTGCGTTTCTGAGTTCAACTTGCATGCTTCGGGTATTCTCCTTTTGATAAGCATTCTTTGATGTCATGGAACTAAGGTTTCCCGTCCGCTTCTTCCTCGACATGAGCACAATATGTTGGCGGGTTATGGATTCTCACAGGAATGGGATCAATGTAGTTCTTATTTGGATGTTGTATTATAGATGACAAGGTGGCTAATGCGTTGGCAAACTCATTCTGAATTCTAGGCACATGCCATAATTCTATCTTTGTAAACCGTTTTCTTAATTCCTGCACATAGTGCAGATATGGCAATATCTTGGAATTCTTGGTGGCCCACTCTCCTTGTACCTGGTGCACAAGCAAATCTGAATCACCGACCACAAGCAACTCCTGAATGTTCATGTCGACTGCCATGTTGAGCCCTAGTATGCAGGTTTCATATTCTACCATGTTGTTAGTGCAAGGAAATCTAAGTTTAGCAGATACCGGATAGTGTTGGTCCGTTTCTGATACCAAAACTACTCCAATGCCCACTCCTTTGAAATTTGCGGCTCCATCAAAGAACATCCTCCAACCATCATATGCTTCAGTAATGTCTTCTCCTACAGATGATACTTCTTCATCAGGAAAATACGTTTTCAAGGGTTCGTATTCTCCTCCCATCGAATTTTCAGTAAGGTGATCTGCCAATGCTTGTCCCTTGACCGCCTTCTGAGTTACATAGATGATATCGAACTCACTTAGCAGTATCTGCCATTTGGCCAACTTTCCAGTCGGCATGGGTTTCTGGAATATGTACTTTAGAGGGTCCATCCTAGATATGAGATATATAATGTATGCACAGAAGTAATGCCTCAATTTCTGGGTTGTCCAGGTCAAAGAATATATGGCTTGCTCTTTCCTAAAGTGTGAACTTCCTACTCAAGTAATATATGGCTTGCTCCTTCCTTCATGTCTCTTCATGTTGTCCCAAAACACATCCGAAGGCTCCATCTAATACAGATAGATAGAGTAGCAAAGGTTGTCCTAGTTCTGGCAGGACTAGAACTGGCGGTGTGGACAAGTACTCTTTGATTTTGTCGAAAGCTTTCTGAAAATCCTCGGTCCAGCTTGTTTCGGCATCCTTTCTTAGCATCTTGAAGATGGGTTCACATATGACTGTGGACTGTGCTATGAAACGACTGATATAGTTAAGACGCCCTAAGAAGCTCATCACATCCTTTTTGCTCTTAGGTGGTGGTAACTCCTGAATAGCTTTGACTTTAGACGGATCCAGTTCGATCCCTCGACGATTGACGATGAATCCCAATAAGTTTCCTACGGGAACCCCGAATGCACATTTTGTGGGGTTCAATTTCAAATTATACCTCCTTAGCTTGTCGAAGAACTTCCTCAAATCTGTTATGTGATCTGCGGCCCTCTTGGATTTGATAATGACATCGTCCACATATACCTCTATTTCCTTGTGTATCATATCATGGAAGATGGTTGTCATGGCTCTCATGTAAGTGGCCCCAGCATTCTTTACACCAAATGGCATCATCTTATAACAGTATACACCTCATAGTGTAATGAAATCTATCTTCTCTGCATCTTCTTCATCCATCCAAATCTAGTGATAACCCGCGAAGCAATCTACAAAGGATTGGAGTTCATGCTTGGCGCAATTATCGATCAGGATGTGTATATTTGGAAATGGAAAATTATCCTTGGGACTTGCTCTATGTAAATCCCGATAATCAACACATACCCTGACCTTCCCGTCTTTCTTCGGAACTGGCACAATGTTAGCTAACCAGGTTGGATACTCAACCACCCTGAGAACTTTGTCTTTGATCTACTTGGTAACTTCCTCCTTGATTTTCAGGATCATGTCTGGTTTGAACTTTTTGAGTTTCTGTTTTACTGGCGGACACATGGGATTAGTAGGCAACTTGTAAGCCACTATGGAAGTGCTCAAACCAGTCATGTCATTATATGACCATGCGAAGATGTCCTCGTATTCCTTTAGGAAAAGAATGTACTCTTCTTTCTCTGTTGGTGACAAGTGAATGTTAATGCAAGCCACTTTGACGGTCTCGGCGTCTCCCATATTTACTACTTTTGTTTCGTCTAGGTTGGACTTAGGCTTATTCTCAAAATTTTCAACTTTCCTGACAATTTCCTCGGGTATCTCATCTTCTTCGTCTAAGTCACTATTCTCATGTTGCGTTGCCTCATTACATGTCACAGTCACTGGTTCATCAGGAAAAGTAATAATAACGCTGTGGAAAGAAAAAGTGTAAAGATAGTAGTGAATAATAAAGAGCAAATGCATTTGATTAAAACTTGAAAAATTGTTCAGACAAAGCACGACTCGTTGAATCGAGCATTTATTTTGAATCAAGTAAAGATTAAAACGAAACTAAAGGAAATTTTATATGCCTAGAACGACTATAGAAGTAAATTCTGCCATGCTACCCAGGTACTCGGCAGGCTGGGGATGGTGTGGCGGTCCAGTTTCTGAGAACAGCTCCCTTCGCCACAATATGAATAGTGAGGCCTTCTTCCTCCTCAATTGTGGCACCGCAGTCCATATCATCATCCTCTAAGAACAAATTCTTCAACCCAGCGAGTGTTTCTTCCGCTGCAGTTCCCCATATTGTGTCAGCCTGATGAAAAGCCTGTTCCAAACGTGGTATTGGTTGCTCAAGAGGGTAATACGGTCCATGCTATGGAGGTGACCAATCATTGTACTCTTGCCATATATATTGGTATCCAAGCCTAAATGTGGTACCATGATTTTTCAACTGTATTGGTTTGGTGATACCTTAGAGGTTTTTTCCCAACCCTTTGCCGTGTTAATATTTGGACCATGCTAGTATGCTTTTTATTTTTTTACTCTACCACTTATCCTTCTCGACGGCATTGACCCATTCGATGTGATGATACGTTTCCCCTCCTATCCTTCTTCTATGTCCAATGGTCGGGATGGTTTTACTAGTGTAGATGGGGTTACTTCCATCTCCATGAATGATTACTTCCTGGTGGTTCCTTTCAAACTTCACGTCTTGATGTAATGTGGAAGGCACGACTCCAAAAGCATGGATCTAGGGTCGTCCCAACAGAAGATTGTATAAGGCTGGTATGTCAAGTACTTGGAATTCTACGTCGAACCAAGTCGGCCCCATCTACAAGAAAGGTTGATCTCCTCGATCATGGCCCTCTGGGACCTATCGAAAGCCTTCACATTCATGCTTCCTACCCGTATCTTATGGAAACCTTCGTCCAACCTCTTCAGATTGTCCAACGGACAAATATTTACGATCGAACAGCTATCAATCAGGACCCTGGCAATGAACTTGTCTTCAAATTGCACCATGATATGCAATGCTCGATTGTGATTCAAACCCTCGGGTGGTAGCTCATCTTTGTGGAAGATAATCTATGGCTCTCCAGCACTTGCCCAACCATGTTGGCCATTTCTCCACCAGTGATGTTGTTGGGTACATAAGCCTCGCTTAGTACTTTCATCAAAGCATTCTTGTGTGCCTCTAAATTCTTCAATAGTGACAGGATAGATATCTGCGCAGGAACTTTGTTCAGATAGTCAACGACAGAGTATTCTTTTGCCTGCACTTTCCTCCACAAATCATCTAGCTCGGTCTCAATGATAGGCTGCCTAGTAGTTGTAGATATCCAATTTTTTTCCTGTATTTTTATGTACAAAAATACCTTTCAAAATAGCATGTATGTGCATATATAGGTATGTCTCAAGGTCCTATTATTTTTCCCTAATTTTTCAAAGATTTTTAAATCAATTTACTACCCTATTTTATCAAGAAAAACCCAATAATTATCCTCAAAATTATCATTTTGGTGATTCATTTATTGGAGTCTCAGTTTTACACTAAAATATGGCTAATATATTTTTATATATTTTTTTTACAAATATATTTGGTATTTTAAGGATAAAATTGCATAATTGCAATATTAGCCATTTTTAGGTTTAAATTTGTCTCGTGTTTATAAAATAGGGTCTTATATTTTTAAATTGTTAATTTTATATTATAAACCATTTTAGCACTTTCAATTTGTTTTCAGAAATTCATTTACTTTTTTATAAATTAAATGGGAAAAAGGGGGCTATTTAACTTATAACCAGATTTGGCTTTATAATCTAGCCTAAATTACACCAGACCAACCCAAATTAAACCAGCCCAATCCCTAAATCTACCCGACCCAAACCGAAGTAAATCTTGGTCGTTGATCAAAATTGATCAACGACCCAGATTCACTCTTACCAAATTAAACCCAAACGACCCCCCCTAAACCCCGCTCATTCTCTCTCTCTCTCTCTCTCTCTCTCTCTCTCTCTCTCTCTCTCTCTATCTCTGGTTCTCTCTAGAACCTTCCCATTACCCCTCCACTCCGATGAGCTCCACTCGCCTTCTCCGGCCACCTCCTGGCCTGAATCCGTGGTGGTCTAACCACCTACCAGCCTACTATGGTTCCTACACGCTTGGTTACTAAAGACTCATGACTTGACCACGAAGAAGCTAGATCTAGACTTTGTTTGATTTGAGTTCCATGGCTATCTCCGACAAGCCATGTCTGTTCGAGCCTGGCCTCGACTCCTCCTGTTTAGATCAACGACGATCCAAGTCTTTCTCACCGTTTGGGTTCCTCTGAAACCCTAGCTTTTGAGGTTCTTTTGATTTCCTTAGATCTATTCTAGATCCATGTTTTCCCTAAACTTTTAAAATGATTTCTTAACATTTCTTTTAAAACTATGTTTTCAAAACCTTTATTTCTTCCGATCTAGGGTTTTTGAGTTATGTTTCTCTAATTTTCTTTTTTCTCTTGTATGTTTCTCTGATTTTCTTTTTCTTTGTGTGTTTCTTCCACTATGTTACTTCTACTGTGTTCTTTGTGTGTTTCGTCTACCTTGTTTTCTCTCATACTATGTTCTTGTTAAGTTTTTTTCACCATGTTCTTATTTGTTTCTTCTATTAGTTCTTCTATTGGTTTCGTATGTTGTTCTTTTACTATGCCTATCATGAGTTCCTACAACTAAAAGAGCATGTTAAAGGTCTCAGTTCCTTTCTGAGACCTCTGAACCTGTTTCAATTAGTATTTTCTCCCTTAATCACTTGCCCTTTCGTCTCTGCACTCAGTTAATGGCAAGAACCCTAAATTTGGGGGTTCATCCAAGTTTTGAGACCTTTGGCTATGTGATTTTCTTGCTCTTCATCTTTGAACTTGTTTGATTTTAGAAAACCTAACTCTTTTGGACCTATTTCATGTTTTTTGAATTTGTTAAGTGAGTCTTGAAATCTCTGTTTCTTTAAGCGATTCTGATTTTTCTACTAAAACTCTTCTAAGGTCCTTATACTGGACCCTTTGTATGCTATTTGATACTATCTCTTCTAACCTATGTGACTAGCTACTGATTTTGCAATGGCATGACGTTTTCTTTGCTCTAAATTCAACCTAGCATATTTGTGTGCTCTTTATATGTGCTGAACTTCCCTCTAAAAATGGCTTTCAATTTTGATTGATTTCAGACTTCCCTTGTATAAGTTTGATTGATTTCTTTCCTTGTTTACTGATTTCCCTATTACTTGATTTGAGTCGAAAACTTTCCTTAGCCCCTTCATGAGCTAGTAATTTCAAACTTTTGACCCCTTGATTTACTGTATATTGATTGATCCTTAACTTATTTGTTTTAGTCGTGTATTTAAAATTCTTCCCTTAATTAAAACTCCTATGTATTTACCCCTAATTGCCTACTTTGCACAAGATGTTTCTTTGATTTCTTTCCTTAAATAGTTTTACCGTTTGAATCTGAATTTCTTAATTAAAGGAAGTCTTGATTTGATTGATTTTTAATTGATAACCAGTTCCTTAATTGTTTTCTTACCATTATTTCTGCCTGTTTTTACACTATAAATATCGACTCTTTCATTTACACAAGGACATCAATCCATCACTCATAGTCTTTGTGAACTTATACATACACTCAAAGTATTCTCTCTTGTTACTTGAACTGTGGCCTACTTACAAGACCTACTACCTGCTTTTCTCTATTTACTTCTTTGAAACTGGTATGTCCTGATTTAAGATTTCAACTTCACAAAAATGTGTTTATTTATTACTTTTTGTATCCATGTCTGCTTACTACTTCTTTGTAGTTCAACACTTGCTCTAGCATATTGATTTCTTTCTGCATGCTCTATTATGAATCCTAAACCCCTGCCCCCTTGTGTTTAAGCTATGGTTTGAGGCATGGCAATACTGCAAGTTATTGTCCATGAATCAAAGTCGATCCTTTGGGATCCTAGCCTCTAAATAGTATTTTCTGGCAGGTTTGAGAGTATGCTAGCATCCTCCATTGCTGAGCATGCCTAAAGCCTGCCCTTGCCTAAGCAATAGGCTCTTCACAATTTCCTTATTCCCCTGGACCCCTTATGGGTACTTATTTGTAGCTATTTCCCTCTCATTTCCCCCCTTTAGCATTTTGTTCTTCACTTGCACACTTTCTTAGTCTTTAAGTTCTGTCCCCCTCTTGTGAGCCTTGCCTTGGGACCCTTTGAGCTCCCTCTGAACTTGGACACTTGAGGGTTGGCCCTTCCACACTGCACTTATCCATGTTCTAATAATACATTTGGGTGTGAGCATTGCCCGGAGTCCCATTGAGGCTCTTAGGGAACTTCGACACACTCAAATGGGAGAAAGGCTTTGGATCACGATCCCTTGGAGTTGGTTTACCTCATATTTCAGACATGAAGTCTGAATCAAGCTCTCCATTGGTTGTACTTTTATATTTTTTGATGCATTTTCTTACTTTATTCCGGGCTGTAATAATTTGTAATAAACTTTTAGGGATGGCTAGTGAAAAGGGCGGGTAACTATGTATGCAAAGGGTAGATATTATGCCTATAGGTCAATTCTAAATTCTACATTCTCACATAGATACCATGTCTATAGGTGTTTTTGAATTCTGCACATTCAAATGCATATAGAAAGTATGCCTATAAAGGATTCTGAATGTCCATTTTCACATAGAAATCATGATCATAGGATTACTACATTCGTATAGATATTATGCTCATAGGTTTTAAACAAATGCTGCATCTAGATATCATGCTCATAGGTTTTTCTGCCAGTTAGATACCATGTTTATAGGTTAAAACCAGTCTTATGCATTTAGATATCATGTCTATTAGGCTTTTGCATTTTTACCATGTCTACAAAAGGCTTAAAATCAACTGCGCGTAGAAAGCATGTCTATAGGAATTCCTAATCGAATCTGAATCACTTCATTCACGTATAGAGCTAAAACCAGTAATAATAAGTACCATTAGTTGCAGAACTTATAACCTTCGTTAAAACTTGCCTTTTCTTTTTGACTACCATAATCAGTTTATTTTTTAGACCTTTTTATTTCATTGCTTTCTGAATTCAGTATATGCCATGCCCATAGGATCCTTGTCCAACACGTGGGCAAGCCTTAGGGTAAAGTTATAAACTAAATCTATTTTATTAACTACAACCAGCAGGCCGGCCTGATTTGGACTTCTTATCTGAATTATGTAATAAATAAGTCTGCCTCAACCTTTAAGTCCTCTCATATTAGTATTTAATTAAGCCCTAAACAGTATGTGTAAGTCATGCTAATTACGTGCTTCTTTGTTTAATGGAGGTGTATCTGTGCCCTTTTTGCTTGTTATGTGCTTTCCCCCAATTTGCTATACATGTTTTGTGTGTCACCTTAGAATTTTACCTTTGAAACTACAAAAAAGCCTAATACCCCTCCCCTTTAGAATTAGTAGTCCTAAATGCCTCCGGGACTGATAGGATTGGGACTGGTAATAGCATGCAATAAGTAAAACGAGACCATCCCACGCTTTAATACCTTAACGGGGTGGAAAGGGTAGATATGGATATGATGACCACGCGATAATGTCACGTGTAGCCCCTCATTGAGGATTAATTACAGGGCATTGTGTGGGATGATCCATATTATTAATAAACCTAGGACCCCCTTTCCCTTTGTTTCTTTGTTTCTTCTAAAGATTTCAAACTATGTCTTTAAGGAAAATAAACTTTCTTTTAGTTCTTCCCAACTTTGTTTATTTGCCAACCATTATGTGAAAATCCCCTCTTATCTGAAGTTTCATTTTATTACATGTCATTTGCTCCTAAAGTCACAACAAAGTCTGGTCGGGAACCACACTAGTGGATCCTGAGGGGCGCCTAACACCTTCCTCTTGGGATAATTTCAATCCCTTACCCAATCTCTGGTTACTCAAATCAAAACCCTCTTGGTGTCCTAATGCACCTTAATCATTACGTGGCGACTCTTCAATTCAAACCCAAATTCCCAAAAGGGAATGAGTTACCCTCCCGAATGTCATAAACCCAATTTCGCAAGAAAAAGGGGGTGCGACAGCATGGCGACTCTGCTGGGGATCTTTTAGGCTTTTACCATTTCAGACTATTACTGTGGCTTGACATTTTCTTTATATGCCTTTATTTGTTTAATACATTTAAGCATTCAATTCCCCTTTTCAACTACAAAACTGACTTGTCTTTTGTTTTTTTCCTTTATTTCTTTTACTGCTTTCCTTTATTGCTTTTCTTTATTACTGCTTTAAATTATGAAGAACTGTTGTATTTACTGCTTTCTCAATGTGCAAATACATGACAACCTACTTTAGTTATTGCATAAATATGTTTTCAACATCATATTCCACTCGTGCCAAACAAAATACCATAGCAACGCTTATAATGAGTGGTTGCGCTCTTCCGATGTTATCACCCCCTAAATCCGGCAAAGGCATATTTGCGGTAAAACCAGTCAATCAACGGTGTAGTCGACGGTTCTGCGCCTTTCCCTCTTGAGTTGTCCGCTCAAGGGTACCAGTCTAAAACCCTATAGAAACCTTACTCTATTCAATTGTGCATGCATCATGGTCAAACCTAGCCGAGTCAGTTATGTTGTCCGCATAATGACTCTTTAAGATAACCTTGTCCAAAGTCCACTGGGTTTCCCTAAAACCCAAACGGACACTACCACGTTTTGTGCATTTATTTGGAGAACTAAATGTTTTATGCCAATTATTGATATTTAATAGTCGGGTCTGGTGGGGGTAAGGGCCTAACCCGTTAGTCTTGCAGAAATATGAGATACAAAGTCCCCAGATTCAGCATGGTCACCAACATCCACCCAAAATTGCTAAGCTGGTGGGAGGATCTTCATTCCAGTGATCAGACTCTTGTCCGGAAATACCTAGGAAATCTACCTTCTCTCCTAGAAATCCAACCTAACAACAAGATCATCGAAGCTGCTACTCTGTTCTGGGATTGTGATAGGTCTGTGTTTCGCTTCGGAGACATTGAGATGACATTCCTGCTGGAGGAAATAGGGGGATTAGCTGGTATACCATGGGAAACTCCAGGTTTGTTAATGTCGGAAAACTGCAAGGGTAGAGGTTTTCTCAAAATGATGGGTCTGAAGAAGAATCCAGAACTGACAAGTCTGAAGGAACCTTATGTCCCCTTCGACTACTTGTATGAGAGGTACGGTCACAGCAAGTCCTACCATACCTATCCCGACAAATTTGCCATCACATCATTAGGGCATATTCACCGAAGGGTCTTTGTATTTATGTTTTGTTTCCTGGGGTTGATAGTGTTCCCAATGAAGAAAGCAAGGATCCTTACCAAGCTGGTTGTGGTAACTAAAACTCTGATGGAGGGAATTGTTGGGCAACCATTCAGCATAGTTCCCATGATCATTGAAGAGATATACCAAGCCTTGGAGAAGTGTTAACAAGGAGCCGGACACTTCGACGGCTGCAATTTGCTACTCCAGCTCTGGCTCATAGAACACCTCTAAAGGGGTGAATACCGGTAAGAGATTCAGCGAAGGGACTGGGATGATCATATAGCTTTCCATCATCCAAGGCGGATGAATTACATGCTCAACATGTTTGCCCAGCCAGAAGATGCTAAGGGGTAGTTAGAGCTGGTTGAAAACCTAACTGAGGATCAAATACAATGGATGTTCGAATGGTTCCCTACCGAGGAGTTTATTGCTCGATCCAGGGACGCGCCGTTTCTGATATTAATCGGTCTGAGAGGAACATACCCTTATGTCCCTCTTCGAGTTATAAGACAGGCTGGTAGGAAGCAGGTTATACCAAGGGTCGACAAGATGAGTCACTTCCAGGCCGACTTACGAGCTGATGACAGTCCTTATAAGTGCCAAGCTCAACATATGTGGCATTGCAAGATCATCATGGAAAGAGATACTATCGAACCAGACAGAAACCACGCTGGCTGTGCTCCCTACTATTTAGGCTTGTTAGAATCTAATCATGACGGTCTGGGTCAGCCAGGACTTGCTAGGGGCCACAGGATCATAGACGATATGGTCGAGGCATAGGTCAAATATAATCAACTGCGCAAGAGGATTCGGGAATGTGAAAGCGAGCACCATGAGATACAAGAAGCCCACCAAAGGCTGATTAAAGAGTGGAAAGACATGGCTGTCAGTGCTAACAAGCGACTGGGATACTTGGAGCAGTGTTTCGTAGAGCTGGAAAGGAAATTTCTCAAAAGAATCGAGGATTGCCAGAATGCTGAAGGAAACAAGTGTGGACACCTAGCCAGAGCTTACATGTTGCTGGGACTTCGCGAGTTGGTGAAGCTGTTTGATGGAGCCAAAGATGCCGAGTCTGGGGAAGGTTCTTCTGGGACCAAGTAGATAAGGAGTTTTTCCTTTTTCGCTTTATAAAATGTAATAAGGTCAATGGCCATTAGTGATTTTCCATTTCCTGTTTATTTAGTGTCAAATTGGGATTCGTCTACTTTTTATCAATAAAATGAGGCATTTAGTATCCTAAGTTCTCCAAATCAATTTGTCGCTAGGCCTACCTCGGGCACAAAGAGGTCCCTAAATTAGGACACGATTTAAATTCCCACACTATGTGTTTAAATACCGCAATACTTTTTATGATCCTCATTAACTTGGTTACCTTTTGTTTTATTTTTTATTTTTGTTTTTATTATTCCCTTTCCCAAAGGTTAGTTCGTGCACTCTAGCATCATCATCCTATTCAAAGAGATGCATGGGACCTCCACTCACTCCTCCTCTTAGTCCTATCAGAAACAAAAACAAAGGGAAGATGGAAGATTCGAACAACACCAGAAAGGAAAACTCAACTGAACGAGTAGAGGTCACTCATGGTACTCAGGTTTCCAAAGAAAGTGTGTCCCAACTCGAGCAGAAACTATTGAAGTTCCAGGAGGAACTTGATCAAGTTCGGAATCTGGCGAATTTGTCATTTTCCCTCACCACTCCAGATGTCAACCTCCCAAATGCTCAAGACCCCACACCTCCACAAAATATCCCAAAGCCACTAAACCATCCTGCTCCTCACCGCCATTGCAACACCTGCCATACTTCCAACAATACTCCACTGCCCATCCCTGAACCCCAAAACTATACAAATGACCGCTTTCACACCCATCATAACACCTCCATATACGTGGAAACCATGACACACTAAACCCAACCCATCTCAAGCGCACCGAGTCTGATAATAAAGACTTGCTCATCAGGAATCTGGTTGAAGAACTCAAGAAATTGACTAGCCGAATTCAGGGCGTAGAAGGAAGTAAGGGGATTGAAGGGTTGAACTACGAAGATCTTTGCATACAACCTGATGTTGAACTTCCCGAGGGGTAAAAAACTCCTAAGTTCGAGATGTTTGATGGTATAGGGGATCCAAGAGTTCATTTGAGAACATACTACGACAAGCTTGTGGGGTAGGAAAGGACGAGAGGATCCGCATGAAACTTTTCATGAGGAGTCTGAAAGGAGATGCTCTGTCTTGGTACATTAGCCAAGACACAAAGAAATGGTCACAATGGGAGAGTATGGTATCCAACTTTATGGACAGATTCAGGTTCAACACAGAAAATGCACCAGACGTGTTCTACATCCAGAACCAAAAGAAGAAGCCCACAGAAACATTCTGCGAGTATGCTACTCGCTGGAGATCAGAAGTTACTAAGGTTAGGCCTGCTTTAGAAGAGGAACAAATGAACAAGTTTTTCGTCTGGGCTTAGGACCCGCAGTATTATGAAAGGCTAATGTTGATTGAGAACCATATATTTTCTAACATCATCAACGCTTTTCAGTCGTGACTCATGACTCCTTGGGCGTGCCCCGTGGCGTCCTAGCAAGCCTTTAATGCCTAGCGCCACGGACGACCCCGTGGTCTTGGCTGCGCCAAGTGGCAAGTGCGCATGTGCCTCTATCGCTCCACCAATATCCCTCGCCAGTGCCCAACCGCAGGCAGATGCCAATAGCGCCGCGCGCGCAGACCCTGATGCCAAAGACTATGCTGCTGACAACGGACCTGTTTCTACCTTATAGCAAACTAAGTCTTTTTCATTGTAAATATAGAGTAGTTTTATTCCATGTACTTCCATTATGTTTCTCTAGCTTAATCAAGTCTAGTCTTGTAGCTTTGGATTATTTTTTTTAAGCATTATTAGGGGGGATCAAACAATCAAACTCTTTAGCAAGCAAACAATTCTCTGTACTGGTGTCTCTCCCCCTGGACACCGCGTTGCCTTTCTTTAATAGCTTTCATTAATGCAATCAAGCTTTCTTTCATTCTCAATTCTCATTCATGTTCTCTCAATTGCTCTTGGTATTGGTTTTCCCGTACGGCAATGACAGTCTAGTCTACTGTACGGAGGGTACCTCAGTTGGCGGACAACAACTGCACTGACATCAGTTGCTTAGCCTTACGTCGCCCTTCCAAGGAATCTCAGGAAGGCATCGCGTAACAGTATGCTACTCGCTGGAGATCAGAAGTTGCTAAAGTCAAGCCTGCTTTAGAAGAGGAACAAATGAACAAGTTTTTTGTCCGGGCGCAGGACCCGCAGTATTATGAAAGGCTAATGTTGATTGAGAACCATAAATTTTCTAACATCATCAAGCTGGGAGAAAGGATCGAAGAAGGCATCAAAAGTGTTATGGTTACAAACTTTGAAGCCTTACAAGCCACCAATAAGGCTTTACAGTCCTAGTGGTACGTCCACGAAAATGATGTAGGTGTCATAATGGTAGCACAGAGAACCAAATCCCCTATCAAATACCAAACCTATCCAATGCCTCCACTCACATATCAGCTTACTCTGAACTACCAGGCACCCTCACCCTCTTACCAAACTCCACCACCCACTTATCAATCACCTCAACCTCCCACATATCAACCTACCTCACCAAGTTATTCCCAACCTGCACATGACTACCAAGCCTAAAATGCTCAACCATCCCACTATCAATCGCCTCCCACACGTCAAAACTTTCCTAGACTTCGACCAAATTTTGACCGAATACCTCTCAAATAGTATACCGCCATTGCTGAACCCATTGACCAGCTGTACGAAAGGCTCAAAGTTGCTGGTTATGCCACTCATATCCCTACCATAACCCCTAATAACCCTCCTCAATGGGTCAATCCAAACAAATCCTATGCATACCATTCCGGCATGAAAGGACATACCATCGATGAATGTCGCTCCCTGAATGACAAGATCCAGGCCCTAATTGATAACAAGATTATTGTGGCAAAAGAGCCTTCTTCAAATGTCTGCAATAACCCTCTGCCAGACCACAAGGGTGGAGGTGTTCACATGATTGAAATAGAGGATGATTGGGACCCCAAGGGATCGATCGGTTTGATCACAGAAGGCGACGATCCAAAGAAGCCAATAGTCACCCTTAATCCGATTGTATTCCAGATTCAGCCTTCTGGGGACGCCGAGGTAAATATGTCCATGCCACTTGAGTTTGAAGCACCATCCTCTGCAAAGATGCTAACACCGATTGTGGTCAAATTTATGTCACCAGCAAATGCATCTACACCTTTCGAAATTGCAGTTTTACCGCCTAAGGTGCATGCTCCGTTCGGAGTGAAGATAGCCACGCCAATTTCGGTGGCAATGTCTGTCGTAACACCATTACATACAAATTCCATACCTTGGGACTACACAGCCGAGGCAAGAAGAAAAGGGAAGGTCAAGTTCGGGGAAGCCGTTGCAGCACAGGGTATGATGAGAACCGGTAGGGTTTATACCCCGGAACATTTGGCTGAGTCAAGCAAGCAGGCCTCTGGTCGGCCAACCATCACTGAAACCGGGCCCGATGATCTCTGGAGAAAGATACAAGCCAAGGAATACTCGGTCATTGATCAGCTGAACAAAACACCGGCCTAAATTTCTATCTTCGCTCTATTACAAAATTCTGATGCACACAAGAATGCCTTGTTAAGGGTGCTGAGTGAGGCCTATGTACCAAGTAACATCATCGGAGGAGAGATGGAAAACATGGTAGGGCAGGTATTGGAAAATCACAAGATCACTTTTCTTGAAGAGAAGTTGCCACCAGAAGGGTTGAGTCACAACAAGGCGTTGCACATCACCGTGCAATGTGAAGATTATTTTATCACCAGAATCCAGATTGATGGAGGGTCCAGCTTCAACATTTGTCCATTGGTAACACTCATGACATTGGGTAAGGGGCTACACGAGATCAAGGACAGGGCCATCAACGTCAAAGCTTTTGACGGTTCCCAAAGGTCCACCATTGGGGAAATTAGCTTGTGTTTGCAAATGGGGCCTACTTGGTTCGATATTGATTTCCAAGTAATAGACGTGCCGGCGTCTTACAATTTGTTGTTAGGACAACCATGGATTCATTCCGCTGGGGTCGTAACATTAACACTATATTAGGCAGTGAAGTTTGAGTGGAACCACCAAGAGGTGATCATTCACGACGATGATAGTAATCCCATATACAGCCCGCCAGACCATCCTAGCAATTGGAGGTAGAAGAAAGATAGGCGGGGAGACCTATCACCATATTGAGCGAGTCAACGTCAATGACAAGGAAAAATGGTGGATAACAAAATTGAAAGCATATTGAACTGGAGCGGATACGAACCTGGCAAGAACCTCCAAGGAATCGCTAAGCCTATAAAATTAAAGAAACGTGGCACCACCTTTGGTCTGGGATATGAGTATACTTGGGAGGAATTCAACAACTAGTCGCCACCATGGCACGGTCCTTACTATTTGCTGGAGCAGCCAATACCATGCTTGGAGCAGACTTTCCAACCAGTCGATGTTATCTTTGGGCCAGAAGAAAGGGAAGCACTGGCAGCAGTGAGGAATTTATTCTTAGAAGACAATGATATGGATTGTTGTGTCATTTTTGAGGAGGAAGGGGAGGAAGGCCCTTCCATACAGGCAGTTAGCAGAGGAGCATGCCTCAATAACTGGACCATCAGAATCACCAGAGCCCGTAAAGCTTCGGGGTAGCAAGGCTGAACAAGCATCATGCACTATCTTTTATTTTTACTAGTTGACTTTCCTTTCACATTTTAAAATTTCGCAATAAGATATTCAATGTTCAAAATAGTTATGGAATTTATCAAAGCATTTCGACTTTCCCTATAAATCATACTCTTATTATTTTCTCTCATTACTTTACTTATACAGCATTACTATTACTTGTCTTGATGAACCAATGACTGTGACGTGCAACGAGAAAACACAACAAACAGATACAGATTTAGAGGAAGATGACATACCGGAAGAGATTGTTAAAGAAGTCGAGAATTTTGAGAACAGACCTAAGTCCAATCTATATGAGACTGAGATTGTTAACCTGGGAGATGCAGAGAACGTCAAAGAAACACGAATCAACGTTCATTTGTCACCGTCAGAAAAGGAATAGTACACAGAATTTCTAAGGGAATATGAGGACATATTCACCTGGTCGTGTGATGACATGACTGGTCTGAGTACATCCATTGTGGCTCATAAACTGTCAACCGATCCAGCATGGCCACCGGTAAAGCAAAAGCTCAGAAAGTTTAAGCCTGACATGAGTCTAAAAATCAAGGAGGAAGTCGCTAAGCAAGTCAAAGCCAAGGTTCTCAGGGTAGTAGAATACCCAACATGGTTAGCCAACATTGTGCCAATACCAAAGAAGGATGGGAATGTCAGAGTCTGTGTTGACTACCGGGATCTCAACTGGGCCAGTCCGAAAGATGACTTCCCCTTGCCAAACATACACATACTGATCGACAATCGCACTAAGCATGAGTTGCAGTTATTTGTAGATTGTTTTGTAGTGTATCATCAGATCTAGATGGATGAAGAAGATGCTGAGAAAACGACTTTCATTACGATGTGGGGGATGTACTGTTATAAGATGCTGTCGTTCGGATTAAAGAATGTTGGGGCCACCTACATGAAGGCCATGACCACCATTTTCCACAATATGATACACAAAGAGATTGAAGTATATGTAGATGATATTATCATCAAGTTCAAGAAAGCCACTGATCACATGGAAGATTTGAGAAAGTTTTTCAACAGGCATTTGGGGTTCCTGCCGAAAAACTACTTTGGTTTATTGTGAGTCGCTGAGGAATAGAACTGGATCCATCAAAAGTCAAAGCTATTCAAGAATTGCCACCGCCCAAGAACAAGAAGAATGTAATGAGTTTCTTGGGGAGACTCAACTATATCAGCCGGTTCGTAGCACAATTTACTGTCATCTGTGAGCCAATCTTCAAGATGTTGAAGAAGGACGCCGCTACCAAATGGACTGATGACTGCCAAAAGGCCTTCGATAGAGTCAAGGAGTACCGGTCAACACTACCAATTCTGGTCCCGCCCGAGCCAGGTAGACCTTTATTACTCTACCTTGCGGTACTGGACGAAGCTTTCGGTTGCGTCCTAGGGAAACATGATGAGACGAGGAAGAAGGAGCAGTTCATCTATTACCTCAGCAAGAAGTTCACCCTGTACGAGGTCCGGTATTCTCTATTAGAACACACTTGTTGCGCTCTGACTTGGGTAGCTTAGAAGTTGAGGCATTACTTATGTGCCTATACTACATATCTCATATCAAGGATGGATCTTTTGAAGTACATCTTCCAGAAGCCCATGCCCACTGGAAAGCTAGCCAAGTGGAAAATGTTGTTGAGTGAATTGGACATTGTCGACGTAACTCAGACAGCGATCAAAGGACAGGCACTAGTAGATCACCTTGCTGAAAATCCCGTGGATGGAGAGTACGAACCCTTAAAAACGTACTTTCCTGACAAAGATGTATCATTCATAGGAGAAGATATTGCAGAATCCTATGACGGTTGGAGAATGTTTTTCGATGGAGCAGCAAATTTCAAAGGAGTCGGCATAGGAGTAGTCCTAGTATCAGAAATCGGTCAGCATTATCCGGTGTCTTCCAAACTCAGGTTTCCTTGCACCAACAACATGGCCGAGTACGAAGCCTGCATCTTAGGGCTTAAGATGGCCATTGACATGAACATTCAAGAATTGCTAGTAATTGGGGATTCAGACTTGCTTATACATCAGGTCCAAGAAGAATGGGCAACCAAGAACTCCAAAATAATCCCTTATCTGTATCATGTACAGGAGTTGAGAAAGAGGTTCACAAAGACAGAATTCCAGCATGTCCCCAGAGTCCAGAATGAATTCGTCGATGCACTAACTACCCTATCATCCATGATACAACACCCAAACAAGAACTTTATTGATCCCATTCCAGTAAAGATCCATGATCAGCCAGCTTATTATGCTCATGTTGAGGAAGAAGCAGACGGAAAGCCTTGGTTTCATGATATCAAGGAATATTTGACGAAAGGAGAATACCTAGAACTTGCAAAACCTACTCAGAAATGCACACTTCGGAGGTTGTCCAACAATTTCTTTCACAACGGAGGTATCCTATATAGGAGGACTCTTGATTTGGGATTACTAAGGTGTGTCGACGCGAAAGAAGCATCTAAACTGCTAGAAGAAATCCATGTTGGGACCTGCGGTCCACATATGAACGGTTTTGTCTTAGCCAAGAAGATACTTCGGGCTAGTAACTTCTGGATGACTATGGAAAAGGACTGCATCCAGTATGTCCGAAAATGCCACTACTTCCAGATACATGCAGACATGATCAAGGTGCCCCCAAATGAGCTTACTGCAACAAGCTCACCATTGTCGTTTGCCGCCTGGGGAATGGACGTTGTTGGAGCAATCGAACCTGCCGCGTCCAATGGGTAAGCATCGTCTTACAGAACAGTAACTAAGAAAGTTGTGACAGACTTTGTCCGCGACCGATTGTTTGCTGATTCGGGATTTCGGAGTCAATCATCACTGATAATGGCTCCAATCTCAACAGTGACTTGATGAAAGCTATGTGTGAAACCTTCAAGATCAAACACAAGAATTCTACAACCTACAGGCCTCAGATGAATAGAGTCGTAGAAGCCGCCAATAAGAATATCAAGAAGATATTGAGGAAAATGATAGAGAAGCATAAGCAGTGGCACAAGAAGCTATCATTTGCTTTTTTAGGATATCACACCACAGTCCGCATATCAACTGGGGAAACCCCCTACATGCTGGTATATGGCAGAGAAGTGGTCATTCCCGCTGAAGTAGAAATCCCTTCCTTGAGGATCATACATGAAGAAGAGCTCGACGATGCAGAATGGATAAAAGGTCGATATGAGCAGTTAGCCCTCATAGATGGAAAGAGGATAAACACAGTTTGCCATGGTCAACTTTATCAAAACAGGATGTCCAGAGCCTTCAACAAAAGAGTTAAGCTGAGACAGTTCGCACCGGGGCAGCTGGTGTTAAAGAAAATTTTCCCGCATCAAAATGAAGCCAAAGGGAAGTTCTCTCCCAACTAGTAGGGTCTGTACATGGTTCACCGGGTTCTGACAAGAGGAGCCCTCATACTTGCAGAAATGGACGGAGAAGTCTAGCCAAAGACAATTAATTCAGATGCAGTCAAACGTTACTATGTGTAATATTTATGCCTTCCTATACGATGTAATTTGAACTACGCCTGATCTGATTCCCGTTTAAGAGGGGATACGTAGGCAGCCCTATGGGTTCAGTCACAATTTAATAAAATTTCCATTTTTCCCCGCTATTGGAAACTGGGCAGAATTTTGAGGAGGACCCTCAAAATTCTGAAGTTGATTTCAGCCAATCATCGCAAACAACAGTCTGAAACATCAACCCATTAAACTGGGGCAGAATTTTGAGGAAGACCCTCAAAATTCCGTAGCAAGAGAGGTTGCAATGTCCTGAACCACGTCGCAGTTGTCGATTCATCTGAAAGTTGTTTCTTTATTATATACTTATATCGTATTTTTACAAAATCATGCATGTTTATTACTGAAATTACCTTGTTTAGCAACGCTATCCCAATGATACATACAGTCTTACTAGATCAAAGTCAAGCGGGTCAAGCAAAGCCAGCGGGGATACGAACTAACCTCCCCCCTCTACAAAACTCACGATTTTTCTTTTGATGTAGGTACTTGAGTTACAAAATCATCAAATATGCCATACACTTATGAGACTCACGCTACTCAGAAATACAACTCTCAGAACTGTTGCACTTATTCGTAGTTGCTATCCGCACACAACAGTGTCCCCAGTAGGCACAATGTCCCCAGCATCCACAATATCGCAATCAGCTATCAGCTAAGAAAACTTTATGTCTTTCATTTCTTGCATAAGGCTACCATTCTGCCTTTCGAGACTAAGCATTATCTCCATCTGCATTTCCTACATTGCATAGGGCTACCATTCTGCCTTCCGAGACTAAGCATTGTCTCTATCTACATTTCCTGCACTGCATAAGGCTACCATTCTGCCTTCCGAGGTTAAGCTCTACCTCCATCTGCATTCTTGCATTGTATAAGGCTACCATTATGCCTTCCAAGGTTAAGCTCTACCTCCACTTGCATGGCTTAAAGATCGCCACCTTATTTACACTCGCATGGTTGAAAGATCGCCGCTTTATTTACACTTGCATGGCTAAAAGATCGCCATCATTACACCTGCATGGCTGAAATATCGCCGTTTCATTTTACACTTGCATGGCTGAAAGATTGCCACTTTTACACCTGCATGTCTCAAAGATCGCCGCTTTATTTTACACTTGCATGGTTGAAATATCGCCGCATTATTTTACACTTGCATGGCTGAAAGATCGCCGCTTATTGCATTTCATGGGCTGAAAGATCACCACCTACTACATTGCATAGGCTGAAAGATCGCCAAACACTGCATTTCATAGGCTGAAAGATCGCCAAATTGTCCAAAAGTGTCATTGTCGGAGGCACCATTTTCATAGCCCAAAAACACCATGCCATGGCCTGAGGACTCCTTTAATCTTTTGCATATCATTATTCAAAGGCATCATAGTTCGGAGGCATCATTCTCATAACTCGAGAGCATCATTTCATGGCCTGCAAATCCTTTATCATACGCCACAGCCCAGAACGTCATGGTCCGAGGACATCATCCTAACCGTCCAAAGACAATATTCATGGTCCAATGGGAACGTGCATCATGTTTAAATTTCCGCACAATATATGCTTGTATTGCTCATTTGCAGGTAAACCGGCGAGCAACAGCCATCTCGGCAGGAGCGATCCCACTCCAGTTCTCGCAACCATATCTAACCTGAACATTTGCCCAACCCGAATATTGCGCATGTTCTTGAAAGATCTCCATCGGCATACTCCGCCAACGGATCCTGAACTACATATGGCCTGATTCCTGTAAGACCAGGGATATGTAGGCATCTCCGAAGCCAGGGCACGACCAAACCTCTTTAAACCATTTCGTTCGGTCAAAATTGGTCATCATATCTTTACCAGATAACTCTTTCATCCTTCCCGAGTAAAGAGAGGAAGCTGTTGATACCCAATTTTTCCCTGTATTTTTATGTATAAAATACATTTCAAAATAGCATATATGTGCATATATAGGTATGTCCCAAGGTCCAATTATTTTTCCCTAATTTTTCAAGGATTTTAAAATCAATTTACTACCCTATTTTATCAAGAAAAACCCAATAATTATCCCCAAAATTATCATTTTGGTGATTCATTTATTGGAGTCTCAAGTTTACATTAACATATGGCTAAGATATTTTTTAAATATTTTTTTTACAAATTTATTTGGTATTTTAAGGATAAAATTGTGCAATTGCAATATTAGCCATTTTTAGGTTTAAATTCATCTCGTGTTTATAAAATAGGGTCTTATATTTTTAAATTGTTAATTTTATATTATAAACCATTTTAGCACTTTCAATTTGTTTTCAAAAATTCATTTACTATTTTTATAAATTAAATGGGGAAAATGGGCTATTTAACTTATAACCAGATTTGGCTTTATAATCTAGCCTAAATTACACCAAACCCCAACCCAAATTAAACCAGCCCAAACACCCAAGCCAATCCCTAAATCTACCTGACCCAAACTAGATTAAATCTTGGCCCTTGATTAAAATTGATCAACGGCTCATATTCACTCTTACAAAATTAAACCCAAACGACCCCCCCCCCCCAAACCCGTCTCATTCCTCACTGAACCGACTCTCTTCTATCTCTCTCTATCTCTGGTTCTCTCTATAACCTTCCCCCTTCCCCTCCGCTCCAATGAGCTCACTCGCCTTCTCCGGCCACCTCCTTTCCTGAATCCATGGTGGTTTAACCACCTACCAGCGTACTATGGTTCCTACAAAGACTCATGACTTGACCATGAAGAAGCTAGATCTAGACCTTGTTTGATTCGAGTTCCATGGCTATCTCCGGCGAGCCATATTTGTTCGAGCCTGGCCTCAACGCCTCCTATTTAGATCAACGACGATCCAAGTCTTTCTCACCGTTTGGGTTCATCTGAAACCCTAGCTTTTGAGGTTCTTCTAATTTCCTTTGATTTGTTCTAGATCCATGTTTTCCCTAAACTTTTAAAATTATTTCTTGACATTTCTTTTAAAACTATGCTTTCAAAACCTTTATATCTTCCGATCTAGGGTTTTTGAGTTATGTTTCTCTGATTTTCTTTTTTCTCTTGTATGTTTCTATGATTTTCTTTTACTTTGTGCGTTTATTCCACTATGTTTCTTCTACTGTGTTCTTTGTGTGTTTCGTCTACCTTGTTTTCTCCTACTGTGTTCTTGTTAAGTTTTTTTCACCATGTTCTTATTTGTTTCTTCTACTAGTTCTTCTATTGGTTTCGCATGTTGTTCTTTTATGCCTATCATGAGTTCCTACAACTAAAAGAGCATGTTAAAGGTCTCAGTTCCTTTCTGAAACCTCTGAACCTGTTTCAATTAGTATCTTCTCCCTTAATCACTAGCCCTTTCGTCTCTACACTAGGTTAATGGCAAGAACCCTAAATTTGGGGGTTCATCCGAGTTTTGAGACCCTTGGCTATGTGATTTGCTTGCTCTTCATCTTTGAACTTCTTTGATTTCAGAAAACCTAACTCTTTTGGACCTATTTCAAGTTTTCTGAATTTGTTAACTAAGTCTTGAAATCTTTGTTTCTTTAAGCGATTCTAATTTTTCTACTAAAACTCTTCTAAGGTCCTTATACTGGACCCTTTGTATGCTATTTGATACTATCTCTTCTAACCTATGTGACTACCTACTGATTTTGCAATGGCGTGACGTTTTCTTTGCTCTAAATTCAACCTAGCATATTTGTGTGCTCTTTATATGTGCTGAACTTCCCTCTAAAAATGGTATTCAATTTTGATTGATTTCAGACTTCCCTTGTATAAGTTTGATTGATTTCTTTCCTTGTTTTCTGATTTCCCTGTTACTTTATTTGAGTCGAACACTTTCCTTAGCCCCTTCATGAGCCAGTAATTTCAAACCTCTGACCCCTTGATTTACTGTATACTGATTGATCCTTACCTTATTTGTTTTAGCCCTGTATTTATAAATTCTTCTCTTAATTAAAACTCCTATGTATTTACCCCTAATTGCCTACTTTGCACAGGATGTTTATTTGATTTCTATCCTTAAATAGTTTTACCGTTTGAATCAGAATTCCTTAATTAAAGGAAGTCTTGTATTGATTGATTTTTAATTGATAACCAGTTCCTTAATTGTTTTCTTACCATTATTTCTGCCTGTTTTCACACTATAAATATCGACTCTTTCATTGACACAAGGACATCAATCCATCACTCGTAGTCTTTTTGAACTCATACTTACACTCAAAGTATTCTCTCGTGTTGCTTGAATTGTGGCATGTTTACAAGACCTACTGCCTGCTTTTCTCTATTTACTTTTTTGAAAATGGTATGTCCTGATTTAAGATTTCAACTTCACAACAATGTGTTTATTTATTACTTTTTGTATCCCTGTCTGCTTACTGCTTCTGTGTAGTTCAACACTTGCTCTAGCATATTGATTTCTTTCTGCCTACTCTATTATGAATCCCAAACCCCTTCCTCCTTATGTGTTTAAGCTATGGTTTGAGGCATGGCAATACTGCAAGTTATTGTCCATGAATCAAACTTGATCCCTTGGGATCCTAGCCTCTAAATAGTGTGTTCTGGCGGGTTTGAGAGTATGCTAGCATCCTTCATTGTTGAGCATGCTTGAAGCCTGCCCTTGCCTAAGCAATAGGCTCTTTGCAATCTCTCTATTCCATATTCCCCTATGTGTACTTATTTGTAGTTGTTTCCCTCTCCCTTTCCCCTTTTAGAATTTTGTTTCTGCACTTGCACCCGCTCTTAGTCTTTAAGTTCTGCCCCCTCTTGTGAGCCTTGCCTTGGGACCCTTTGAGCTCCCTCTAAACTTGGACACTTGAGGGTTGGCCCTTCCACACTGCACTTGTCCTAATCTGATAATACATTTGGGTATGAGTATTGCCCGGAGTCCCATTGAGGCTTTTATGGAACTTTAACACATTCAAATGGGATAAAGGCTTTGGATCATGATACCTTGGAGTTGGTTTACCTCATATTTCAGACATGAAGTCTGAATCGGGCTCTCTTTTGGTTGTACTTTTATCTTTTTTGATGCATTTTTTTTACTTTATTTCGGGCAGTAATAATTTGTAATAAACTCTGGGGGATGGCTAGTGAAAAGGGCGGGTAACTGTGTATGCAAAGGGTAGATACTATGCCTATAGGTCATTTTAAATTCTACATTCTCACATAGATACCATGTCTATAGGTGTTTTTGAATTCTACACATTCAAATACATATAGAAAGCATGCCTATATGGGATTCTGAATGTCTATTTTCACATAGAAATCATGATCATATGATTACTACATTCGTATAGATATTATGTTCATAGGTTTTAAACAAATGCTGCATCTAGATATCATGCTCATAGGTTTTTCTGACAGTTAGATACCATGTTTATAGGTTAAAACCAGTCTTATGAATTTAGATATCATGTCCATAAGGCTTCTGCATTTTTTTACCATGTCTACAAAAGGCTTAAAATCTACTACGCGTAGAAAGCATGTCTATAGGAATTCCTAATCGAATCTGAATCGCTTCATTCATGTATAGAGGTAAAACCAGTAATAATAAGTACCATTAGTTGCAGAACTTATAAACTTCGTTAAAACTTGCCTTTTCTTTTTGACTACCGTATTCAGTTTATTTTTTAGACCTTGTTATTTCATTACTTTCTGAATTTAGTATATGTCATGCCCATAGGATCCTTGTCCAATACTTAGGCAAGCCTTAGGGTAAAGTTATAAACTGAATCTGTTCTATTAACTACAACCAGCAGGTAGGCCTGATTCGGGCTTCTTATCTGAATTATCTAATAAATCAGTCCGCCTCAACCTTTAAGTCCTCTCATGTTAGTATTTAATCAGGCCCAAAACAGTATGTGTAAGTCATGCTAATTACGTGCTTCTTTGTTTAAAAGAGGTGTATATGAGCCCTTTTTTGCTTGTTATGTGCTTTCCCCCAATTTGCTATACATGTTTTGTGTGTCTCCTTAGAATTTTGCCTTTGAAACTACAAATAAGCCTAATACCCCTCCCTTTTAGGATTAATAGTCCTAAATGCCTCCGGGACTGATAGGATTGGGACGGGTAATAGCATGCAATAAGTAAAACGAGACCATCCCGCGCTTTAATACTTTAACGGGGTGGGAAGGGTAGATATGGATATGATGACCACGCGATAATGTCACGTGTAGCCCCTCATTGAGGAGTGATTACCGGGCATTGTATGGGGTGATCCATATTATTAATAAACCCAGGACCCCCTTTCCCTTTGTTTCTTTGTTTCTTCTAAAGATTTCAAACTATGTCTTTAAGGAAAATCAGCTTTCTTTTAGTTCATTCCAACTTTGTTTATTTGTCAACCATTATGTGAAAATCCCCTCTTATCTGATGTTTCATTTGCTTACATGTCATTTTCACCTAAAGTCACAACAATAGTCTGGCCGGGAACCACACTAGTGGATCTTGAGGGGTGCCTAACACCTTCCTCTTGGGATAATTTCAAGCCCTTACCCAATCTCTGGTTACTCAAATCAAAACCCTCTTGGTGTCCTAATGCACCTTAATCATTAGGTGGAGACTCTTCAATTTAAACCCAAATTCCCAAAAGGGAATGAGTTGCCCTCCCAAATGTCATAAACCCGATTTCGCAAGAAAAAAGGGGCGCGACAGTAGTGGCCTCCTTACTTGAACCTCCCAAGTGTTCAGGTGTATAGACTCTTCCAGTTCTAGTTATCCCTTGTGCAGCGTCAGATTCCTCTACTTTGGCTTTCCTTTTCTGCCGAGCCTCGGCAACATAATCCCAAGGTATTGCTTTTGAGTTGAATGTAAGTGTGGTTGATACTGTCACCGTAAAATGTGTGACCACTTCTACTTTAAATGGAGCGTAGGTGGCTGCATGCGAAGCCACTTCCACCTCGAATGGAACTGATGCAGTTACCTCAACATCAATTGGTGCCTGAGTCTGAACCACAATAGGAGTAAGTGTGACTGCAACCTTAAAGTCATCGCCTTCTCAAATAAGCCTGATCGACCCCTCAGGGTCCCATTCTTCATTTGTCTCCATCACATGTATACCATCACCTGTGTGATCAGGGAGGGGATTGTTACAGACACTAGGTGCGGCTTCCTTTGCTTGTATGACCTTGTTGTCAATCAGCGTATGGATCTTATCCTTCAATGTTCGGCACTCGGCAATGGTGTGCCCTTTCATACCAGAATGGTACGCACAAGTTTTGTTCGGATTGACCCATTGGAATGGATTTTCTAATGCCACAGCGGGAATAGGACTGACGTAACTTGCGGCTTTTAACCTTTCATACAGTTGGTCTATGGGCTCAGCAATAGAGGTGTATTGTGTGGGTGGCTTGCGGTCGAAGTTGGGTCTTGGTCTTGGATAGTTTTAGCGAGCTAGTGGTGAATGAAAGTGGGATGGTTAGGAATTATAGGTATGATGGACAGTGGCTGGTTGGGAATATTTGGGAGATGAAAGCTGATATGTAGGTAATGATGCTGGGTATGTGGGTAGAGGTGTTTGATATGTGGGTGGAAGTGTTTGATATGTAGGTGGAGGTGTCTGATATATGGGTGGAAGTGTCTGATAGGTAAGTGGAGATTTTGGGCCCTAGGCCACCATTACTGCCCCAACATCTCTCTTCTTCGATATGCCACCTGATTGTAGTGCCTTATTCGTGTCCTGTAGTGCCTCAAAGTTCGTTACCATCCCGCTCTTGATTCCTTCTTCGATTCATTCTCCGAGTTTAATGATGTCAGAGAAGTTGTGATTTTCGATAACCATCAACCTCTCATAATATTATGAATCATGTGCCCTGACAAAGAATTTATTCATTTGTTCTTCATCCAAAGAGGGCCTGACTTTGGCCGCTTCAGACCACTAACGAGTAGCGTATTCTCGGAAAGTCTCAGTAGGTTTCTTCTTAAGATACTGAATGTAGAAGACATCCAGTGCATTCTCTTCTTTGAACCTGAACTGGTCCATGAAATCTGATTCCATGCTTACCCAATTGGACCATTTCTTGGGATTTTGGTTGATATACCAAGACAAAGCATCTCTAGTAAGGCTCCTCATAAAGAGCTTCATCTGGATCTTTTCATCTTTCCCGACCCTGACAAGCTTGTCACAATAGGTCCTTAGATGAACCCTGGGATCACCTGTACCATCGAACATTTCGAACTTGGGAGGTTTGTACCCCTCTAGCAGTTCGACATCCGGCTGTATGCACAGCTCTTCATAGTTCAAACCTTCTATCCCTCTGTCATCTTCAACACCTTGAACTCGGCTTGTTAACTTCTTGAGTTCTTCGGCCATGTTTTTAATGAGCAGGTCCTTCTCGAAAGATTCCAGTGTATAGGAGATTGGTTGGGTGGAATTAGGTATAGTTTCCACATATATGGGGTTGCTTTGATGGGTGCTAGAAACTTGGGTGTAGTGATGGTCATTGGTGGAGTTTTGTGGATCGGGAATGGGTTGTGGTGTGTTTTAGGGAGTGTGGTAAGTGGTGGTTGGTGGGTACTGAATTGGTTGATGATAATGTTGTGGTAGAGTTGGTATTGGCAGCGGATTGATATTTTGGGGTGGGGTTGCATATTGATTTGGTGCGGTAGGATTTTGCGGTTGTTGGTTTTGTGCGTTCAGAGGAGGTATTGGGTTTTTCATGTTTTGTTGGCCGATATCGAGGACATTGAGGGTGAGTGACAAGTTTGCCAAGTTTCGAACCTACTCGAGTTCTCCTTGTGATTCTAGTATCTTTTGTTCTAGTCTCAAAACCAGATCATTTGGGGCTGGAGTACTACGGCCATATGAAGGCTCTACGTTCTCGATATTTTCCTTTCGGATTCCACTTAAGTCGTCTATCTTTGTTTTTTCTCTTCCTTTTGTGTTGGTTGGAGGAGGAGGAGGTGGAGGGACTTTAGATCTGGTATGATACGCCGATGAGACCAGTATGAATGAACCAACCCTAAGGGATGGGAATAATAAAAATAGAAAAAAAAATAAAAAGGTAACAAGTTAGTGGGAATCCTGAAATGCTTGCAGTATTTAAACACATATTGCGGAAATGGAAATTCGTGTCCTACTTTGGGAACTTCGTTGTGATCGAGGTAGGCCTAGCTACAAATAAATTTGGAGAACTTTTAAATGCCAATAAATGCTTCATTTCATAATATAAAAATAGATGAATCCCAAAATGACACTAAGATAAGAAAATAAGTCACTACTGGCACTTGGCCTTATTACATTTGGAAAGCGAGTAAACCTAATCTATTTGGTCTCAGAAGGACCTTCCTTAGGTTGAATGTTCTCGTTGATCAAATCCTCCAGTTCACATAGGATTGTCAGGAAGAACGCCTTTGCCAAATGTCCTCCTTCGTGTCCATCAGCGTTCTGGCAGTTGGTGACTCTCTTCCTCACTTTTCCTTCCAATTCCAATAGGTTGTATTCCAGATATTCCAGCTTCTCACTGCATTTGGCTACCCTCTCTTTCCATTTATTGATTTGGTCACTTGATGGAAGATTCCTCCACCAGTCTAGCAAGAGTGAGGGTGTGATAACCATACCGAAGCTAGGGACCTCATTCCTCATTTTCTTCAAAATAAAAGGGTTAGGCCTTACCCCCAGCAGACTCGACTATTATACATTTACGATCAGCATTTCAGCATTTATTTCTCCAAATTAATGCACAGAACGTGGTGGTGTTCGTTAGGATTATGGAAAAACCGATGGACTTTTGTATAGGGCTTATCTTAAAGGATCATTATGTGGACAGCATATTGATCCGACTAGGTTTGACCATGATGCATGCACAATTTTAACCAGAGTAAGGCTACTATGAGGTTTTAGACTAGTACCCTCAAGCAGACAACTTAAGAGGGAAGGCATGGAACCGTCAATTGCACCGCTGATCGACTGGTTTTACCGCAAATAAGCCTTTTCGAATTTAAGGGTGGCAAATAGGAAGAGCGCAACCACTCATTAAAGCGTTGCTATAGGATTGATTACGCATGAGTGGAATATGATGTTGAGCATGATTTATGCAGCAATTAATAACATCTAGTCAAGTATTTTCACATAGGAAAAATAAATACAACATTTAAATAATTGAAAGACAGCTACAGAAAAAAGAAAACAAAGAGGCAAGTCAGTTTCAGGAATAAAGAACTATAAATGCTTTTAAAAAAATGGCAGTTAAATTCAAATAAAGGAGAAGGGTATGGGATGAAGCATACTTGGACTAATTTGTAAAAAAGATAAGTTTATTATGGTAAGAGCCTAAAGGTATCCCTAGTAGAGTCGTCATGTTGTCGCGCCCGTTTTTTTCCTTTTGCGGAGAGAGGTCCGGGTTTTGACATTCACGGGGGGTAATAACTCCTTTCCTTTTGGGAATTGGGTATTTTAAGAGTCGCCACCTAACGGGTTATGGTGCATTAGGGAACCTAGAGTGATTAACTCTTGGATTGGTTTGCATTACCAGGGATTAGGGTAAGGGCTCGAAATGACCTCGAGGGGAAGGTGTTAGGCACCCCTCTTGGTCCACAGTTGTGTGTCCTGGCCGAACTTATATTTATGAATTAGTCCATTAACAAATAAATACTTGAAATAATTACAAATAAAGCATCTTTGTACAACTCAAATAATAAGACAAAGGTTTTGGACAAGTTGTATGTTGAACAAAGTTAGAACAAAAGGAATCTTGGAAATGAAGGAGTCCTAGGTTGGTTATCCTATCGGATCACCCCACACAATGTTTGGTAAACACTCCTCAATGAGGGGCTACACGTGACATTAGCGCGTAGGCATCATATTCCAAATCTACCCTTCCCACCCCCTTAGTGGTCATTAAAGCGAGTGTTGGTCAGCGATCTCTATTGCATGCCATTTACCCGTCCCTTCTTAATGGTCTTGGAGGAAATTTAGGACATCTACTTGTGGGTGATTCTACACATACCCCTAGGGTTTAAAGGTGAAAATACTAGGGCGACAGGCAAGAACAATTAGGACCTCAACACATAAGACAAAGAGGGAGAAATTAGAGGCTCAAATTTACCTCCTCAAACAATACACATAAGTAGCACGACCCAAACACAAATAAATGCCTTTTGTTAAATAGTATCCTAAGGCATGATGTCTAAGTGAATATCAAGACACAGAAGATAGGCAGTTTATTCTATAAACTCAGAAGTAATGGTCCTATCAGTTGCCTAATGATTTTAAAAGCCTGTTTACAAAGATCAGAACGACAATAAGTAACAAAAACAGTTTCAGAGTTGCAAGATTTGAAAACACCTTGCGTGGAATAATAGTAACTACGTTTTATATAGTAAAACAAGGCAGGTGTTTAAAGCAGACTCTTGAATCTTTATAGGCATGTTGTCTAATGATAGATTAAGGCAGCTTTTGAAAGAACTTGTTTTAGGGAAAATAAACCATTAATTAAAATGGTTTTGAAGTGAACTAATCGTTGACTAGATTGATTTATTTAAACTAACTAGTTTAGATTGACAGGCAGAATTTCTGGCATTGTTCCCTATAGGCATAATATCTAGTTGTTTAATACTAATTTTAAAAACTGTAGGCATGATGAAAAACACATGTAAACACTTGATATAACAGAAGTTGGATTGGATTATTTCTTATAGGCATGGTATCTACTTGTGAAGTTGATTTTAAGACCTATAAACATGATTTCTATTATCGGAACTGCTTGAAACCTATAGGCATGATTTCTAACAGGGTAAGACAAACATAACAAGATATAAAAGTCCTATAGGCAAGGTTTCTACTTATAAAGGTAAACACAGCAAAATATAAAGTCTGATAGGCATGGTTTCTACCCGTATTACCCCACAAACAAGTAACTACCCGCCCTTTTCACTAGTTACCTCAATATTCGTTTACAAATTATTATAGACCATATGAATGAATGGTTTCTACCCGTATTACCCCATAAACAAGTAACTACCCGCCCTTTTCACTAGTTACCTCAATATTCGTTTACAAATTATTATAGACCATATGAATGAATTACATAAGTAGATAAGAAAAAATAAGAAGTTATTTTATAGGGAGCCTACAAATAGGCCCAGATTTCCAAAGCCTCAAATGCCCAAATTCCATGGACAGTATCATTGTCTAGGTGCATCAAAGTTCCCTAAGGATCTCAAGGATCCCGGGCAGTGCTTACACCTAGACTTGGTAACTAAATTGAGTAAGTGAAGTGCGGAAAGGCCAGCCTCAGTATGCCAGAGTTCAGAGGGTTCCCAAGAGGATCCCAATGCAGTACACATACTGGAGGGGGGCAGAACCTAGTGACTTAGGAGTATAGTGAGAGTGCTTGACACAATTTGAAAGGTTTTAGTAGGAAAACAGTATTAAAAGGAGGTTCATTTGAAATAGTTTAGTAAAACAACAAAGACAGATTGAAAAGAGAGTGGCTTAGTAAACAACAGTCCAAACACAACACCTTTAAGACAGGTCCCTACACAGCCAGAGATCATAGAACCAAGGCATATTCAGTAGTCACAAACAGGGGGCCATGGGATTTGGGGACACATAGGTAAATACATAGTTATAGGAGCACTTAAGTATAGAATCAGCAGCATGCTAAAGGGCTAAGGAACCCTAGACTTAATGCAGAATCATGTCACTTAAAGATAGCCAACTACTTTGTATAGAACATTAGTAAGGGAGAGTCATATTGGGGTACACTAAAGGGTTTAACATTTCATAAACATGTTGAGTCTAAGGGGTAGTATATAATTAACATAAAGAGATGAATTACATGTCGAACAGCAGAAACAGAGGTAGAAACAAATCAAGAACATGATGAACTAGAGGAGAAAAAGAAGCATATTGTTTTTTAGACTTAAATTAAAATCAGGACATACCAATAAAGTGCCAGCACACAGAAAAGTGAAGGAGCAAGAGAGCACAATAGTTAGCCTTGGCTTACAGCCGGCTAACTCAGAATAATAGTAAGTAGCTGTGACGACTCGGTCAGTCGTCTCATGAGTTACCACTTTGTTTCTCCCATTTCTGCTTCTTATTGCTTTGTCTATCGGTTCTAGGTGTGATTGGGTTGATTGGCTTGGGTTAGGAAAGGTTTTGGGAAGGTTTGAGACACTTAGTCTCTTTTGAGGAAGCTTAAGTTGGAAAAGTCAACCGGATATTGACTTATGTGTTAGAGGGCTTGGATGTGAGTTTCATTGGTTCGGATAGCTTCGGGAGGTGATTTTGGACTTAGGAGTATGATCAGAATGGGTTTGGAGGTCCGAAGTGGATTTAGGCTTGAATTGGCGAAGTTGGAATTTTGGCATTTTTCGGTTGATAGGTGAGATTCTGATATAGGGGTCAGAATGGAATTTCGGGAGTTACAGTAGTTCTATTGGATCATTTGGGATGTGTGTGCAAAATTTTAAGTCATTCGGACGTGGTTTGGTATATTTTTTTATCAAAAGCATAATTTGGAAGATGTTGGAAACTTAGACTTGAATCCGATATATTTTGGTTGATTCGATGTTGTTTGAGGTGTTCTGAAGATTGGTACAAGTTTGGATGGTGGTATATGATGTGTTTGTGCTTTTGGTTGAGGTCCCGGGGGCCTCGGGGTGATTTCGGATGGTTGACAGAATATTGGAGTTAGGTTGTGGCAGCTGAAGTTTTCCCATTTGCTTTCATAACTGCACCTGCAGCTAGGAAACTGCAGGTGCGGTCTCGCAAAAGCGAAAAGGGAGCTGCAGATGCAGCCAAGTTGAGGTTAGCTGAAACCGCAGGAGCGATTGAGGAGGCGCACCTGCGATGGCGTAGGTGCGATATTTTAACCGCAGATGCGGCGCTTGGGACCGTAGAAGCGGTTACGCAGGTGCGAAATCTGGACCACAGGTGCGAAAAGCCTGGGCCAGAAGGTATAAATTATTCCCTTCACGAATTTTTGGGTTATTCCACCATTTCTAAGTCAGTTTTTTTACTTTTTGGGATATTTTGAAGAGGGATTCAAGGGATATCGTCCGGAGGTAACATTTTTGAGTCTAATAATTGATCCTATGGTATTATTTCACGGATTAGTGCTGTAATTAATGGAAATTAAGGGGTAAAAATTGGGAAACTAGGGCTTGGTATTGGATACCAAGACTTGAGGATTTGAATGGCCATTTGTGGTCGGATTTTGGGACTTTTGATATGTATGAACTCGTGGGAAGATAGGAATCTATTGATGTGAATTTTATCAAATTCCGAGACGTGAGCCTAGGGGTCGAGTTTTGGTAATTTTGAGATTTATGTTGCAAATTGATTATTTTCACTTGGGCTTCATTCCCTTAGTATATTTTGACGTTGTGATTCTGATTTTGTAAAGATTCATCGCGAGTTGAGGCCTATTCGAGGGGCAAAGGCATAGCGGGCTAGAGTTTGGACCGGATTGAGGTGAGTAATGATTTTAAATGTTGTCCTGAGGGTATGAAATCTCGTATTGCACATCGTTGTGCTATATTGAGGTGATGCACACGCTAGATGACGAGCGCGGGGTCGTGCACTGTTGGGGATTGTGACTTAGTCCATCCCAAATGATTGTTTTACCGCGTATTTGACTGAAAACTATTTGTTATCATCATGTTTTGGGTTGAATGCCATACTTGGGCCTCGCGCCAACTATTTGAACCCTTAGGAGATTTTTACTCATATTTCCTCACTATTTTGACTTTATACTTGAACTCAGTCATGCTATACTCTACTGTTTTCATAACTCAGCTATGTTTACTCTACTTTAACACTTTAAATGATATTTTGGGCAGAGGATCATGTTTTACTATTACCCGAGTGGCTTGTGATATTCTGACTGAGCAAGGTCGGGAGCCTATGTTGTGAGGAAACACCTGATTATGATTATGAGGACGAGGGCCTGAGATTTGTACGCTATGAGGTGGCTTGTTGATGTGAGGCCGAGAGCCTATTAAGTATGCCATGAGATAGATTGATATTGCGCTTGGACCATAAGGGGACCCTCCAAGAGTCTGCACACCCTCAGTGAGTGCGGGTACCCATTGTGATGTGAGATATAGCCCGAGAGGCTGGTATTGTTCCATGTGTTGCCCGAGGGGCTGATTCTGTTGGTATTGTGCCCGAGGGATGGTTCTTTATGTGTTTATCTTTCCTATTTGCCTATCATTTACTTGCTTAACTATTAAAAAAAAGACATTCCAAAGAAGTTTTAATTGAACTTAAGTGACTTTACTTATTTTTCAATGTTTCACTGCATTTACTGGCTTTTACTACTTCTTTATAGCCTGTTGACGTGCCTTTACGTAATTTCTTATTTCTCAGTCTGCATTTATTATTATTACTCACTGAGTTGGAGTACTCACTTTACTCCATGCACCCCGTGTGCAGATTCAGGCGTTTCAGGTCCTACTTGCGAGGGTTGAGAGCTTTCAGCAGATTCTGGAGTTCACGAGGTAGCTGCTTGGCATTCGAAGCCCTGTGCATTCTCCCCATATCCCATCTTTCTTTTCTCTATTTCAGTTCTGTAATAGCTTGTGTAGACTCTCTCAGACTTTTAGTTTCTATGATAGATGCTCATGACTAGTGACACCCCGATGTCGGGCTATGTCTATTCCGCAACTGTATTAAATACCTTATTTTGGGATTCTTATTATTATGCTAAAGACTTAGTTTTTATTATTTAATTTCTTAAAAGAGAAATGAATTGGGAGTGTGTCGTCTAGCCTTGTCTTCACGAGAGGCGCCATCACGACCGGGTCCGGGTTTAGGGTCGTGACAAGTTGGTATCAGAACCTAGGTTACATAGGTCTCACGAGTCATGAGCAGTTTAGTAGAGTCTCGCGGATCGGTATAAAAACATCTCTATTTATCCTCGAGAGGCTACAAAACCTTTAGGAAAACTTTATATCCTTGAAATTCTTGTCGTGCAAATTTGTTGATCCGAGTACTAAACTTCTGTTATTCTATTCTCCTATAGATGGTGAGGACATGCGCTACCGGTCAGGATGGACAACCACCAGTACCATCAATTGTTGCCACTAGAGGCCGAGGACGCAGTCGTGGTCGTGGTAGGGGAAGGGGTATGGCCCGCACAGCAGCTAGGGCAGCACCTACAGATCTACCAGCTGCCCCAGTTCAGGATCAGATCCCAGTTATGGACGCTCCAGCAACACCAGTTGTGCCCATTGTGATTTTGGGTCTTTAGGAGGCCTTGTCTCAGATTCTATTAGTGTACAATAGCCTAGCTTAGGCGGTTTCAGTTACTATAGCCGCGGCTCCTTCTCAGGTCGGGGGAGGCACTCAGACTCCTACCGCTCGCACACCTAAGTAGGTCGTGCAGGGACTTCAGACACCGGGGGCACATCCAGCCAGTCGGTTGCAGCTGCTCAGGACTATGTAGCTCTTGCCATGCCAGAGGACGAGTAGCGTAGGTTGGAGAGGTTTGGCAGACTTTAGCCTCCGACTTTCAGTGGTGTAGAGGGCGAGGATGCCCAGGGTTTCTTGGGTAAATATTAGAGGATGCTTCGTACAACAGGTATTTTGGAGACCAACGGGATCACTTTCACTACCTATCAGTTTTCTGGAGCTGCCTTCACTTGGTGGGAGGCTTTTGAGTGGTGTAGGCATGTTGTTGTAGTACCCCTTACCTGGCAGCAGTCCTCCGTTCTCTTTTTGGAGAAGTATGTGTTGTAGTCTCGTAGAGAGGAACTGTGCAGGCAGTTTGAGTGGTTACATCAGGGAGAGATAACTGTGATGCAGTATGAGATAAGTTTCTCTAAGTTAGCTTGCCATGCGATTTTGTTGGTTCCGACAGATAGAGAAAGGATTAGGAGGTTTGTTGATGGCCTTACTTATCAGCTTCGTATTCTCATGACCATAGAGAGGGTGATTGGTGCTACTTTGAGGAGGTTGTGGACATTGCTCGTGAGATTAAGTCAGTTCGTCGCCAAGAGTGAGAGAAGAGGGAGGCCAAGAGGCCTCGAGGATCTGGTAGCTATAGTGCTGCTCCTTCGAGAGGTAAGTTTCAGCACGGAAGAGGTCGTCCATTTAAGCATGCTCAGCCAGCTTGCCTAGGTTATCGTGGGGTGTCATCGGGTCATGGTTCTCATAGTTCTCATCAGGGCTAGTCATCACTTAGTGCCCTTCCATCTCAGAGTTCGTCCCGTGCTCCATCAGTTCAGGGCTCTTCTATGCCAGGTGTATCTGCTAGCCATTCTGGTGCTACGGGTTCCCTTCAGTCCCCATCTCCAGCACCGAGGAGTTGTTATGAGTGTGGAGATATGGGTCATATGTTGAGGCAGTGTCCTCGTCGGCTTGCAGGTTCATCTCAGCAGAGGAGTCAGCCATTGGCTTTAGCGCCAGCTACTTCATCACCACCCACCCAGCCAACTAGGGGTGGAGGTTAGTTAGCTAGGGGTTGCTTTAGAGGGGGAGGTCGATCAGGTGGCGGTCAGGCCCATTTCTATGCACTTCCATCTAGACCTAATGTTATTGCTTCTGATGCTGTTATTACAAGTATTGTTTCAGTCTGCCATAGAGATGCCTCTGTATTATTTGATCCTGGTTCCACCTTTTATTATGTGTCATCATATTTTGCTTGTTATTTGGATACATCTCCCTGAGTCTCTTATTTTACCTATTCATGTATCTACTCCGGTAGGCGATACTATTATTGTAGACCATGTTTACTGGTCATGTGCAGTGGCTTTTAGGTATCTAGAGACCCGATTGGATCTGTTATTATTATATATGGTAGACTTCGATGTTATTTTGGGCATGGATTAGCTATCTCCGTGTCATGCGATTCTGGACTGTCATGCTAAAATAGCGACATTGGCTATACCGAGTGTGCCACGGGTTGAGTGGCGAGGTTTGACTGATTATGTTCCCAGTAGGGTAATCTCATTTTTGAAGGCCTAGTGTATGGTTGGGAAGGGTTGTCTTTTGTATCTAGCCTTTGTGAGGGATGTCGGTGTAGAGACTCCCAATATTGATTCTGTTCCAGTTGTGAGGGATTTTCCCGATGTGTTTCATGCAGACCTACCGAGCATCCCATCGGATAGGGATATTGACTTTGGTATTGACCTGGTACCGGGCACTCAGCCCATTTCTATTACGTCGTATTGTATGGCACCAGTGGAGTTGAAGGAGTTAAAGGAGCAGCTTCAGGAACTCTTTGATAAAGGGTTCATTCAACCTAGTGTGTTGCCTTAGGGTGCGTCGGTTCTTTTTATGAAGAAGAAGGATGGCACAATGAGGATGTACATTTATTATAGGCAGTTGAACAAAGTAATAGTTAAGAACAAGTATCATTTTCCTTGCATTGATGATTTATTAGACCACCTTCAGGGAGCGAGAGTGTTCTCCAAGATTGATCTCCGTTCAGGTTATCACCAGCTGAAGATTAAGGACTCATATATTTTTAATATGGCTTTTAGGACCCGATATGGTCACTATGAGTTCTTGGTGATGTCTTTTGGGCTAACCAATTCCCCAGCAGCGTTCATGCATTTGATAAACAGCGTGTTCCGGCCTTATCTTGACTCATTTGTCATAATCTTCATTGATGATATTCTGGTGTATTCGCTTAGTCAGGAGGAGCACGCGGAGCATTTGAGAGTTGTGTTGCAGAGATTGAGGGAGGAGAAGTTGTATGAAAAATTCTCTAACTGTGAGTTTTAGCTTAGTTCAGTGGCTTTCTTGGGACACGTGGTGTCCAGTGAGGGTATTCAGGTTGATCCAAAGAAGATAGAGGCGGTTAAGAGTTGGCCTAGACCATCCTCAGCCATAAAGATTCGTAGTTTTCTTGGTTTGGCAGGCTATTATCGTCGATTTGTTCAGGGATTCTCATCTATCGCATCGCCCTTGACCAAGTTGACTCAGAAGGGTGCTTTATTTGTATGGTCGAATGAGTGTGAGGAGATCTTTCAGAAGCTCAAGATAGCCTTAACCACAGCTCTAGTGTTAGTTTTGCCATCAGCTTCAGGTTTATATACCGTGTATTGTGATACTTTGAGAGTTGGTATTGGGTGTGTATTGATGCAGGAGGGTAGAGTTATTGCTTATATTTCTCGTCAGTTGAAGCCCCATGAGAAGAACTACCCTGCCATAGTTCACGCGTTTAAGATTTGGAGGCATTACTTGTATGGTGTGTCTTGTGAGGTCTTTACTGATCATCATAGCCTCCAGCACTTGTTCAAGTAGAAGGATCTTAATTTGAGGCAGCAAAGGTGGTTGGATTTGCTAAAGGATTATGATATTACTATATTGTACCATCCGGGAAAGGGAAATGTGGTGGCCGATGCTTTGAGCCGAAAGGCGGTGAGTATGGGGAGTTTGGCATATATTCCAGTTGGGGAGAGACCTCTTGTAGTTGATCATTGGCCAATCGATTTATGAGGTTAGATATTTCGGAGCCCAGTCGGGTATTGGCTTGCGTGGTTTCTCAGTCTTCCTTGTATGATCGCATCAGAGAGCGCCAGTACGATGATCCGCATTTGCTTGTCCTTAAGGATAGAGTTCAGCATGATGATGCCAGAGATGTGACCATTGGTGATGATGGGGTATTGAGGATGCAGGGCCGGATTTGTGTGCCCAATATAGATGGGCTTCGAGAATTGATTCTGGAAGAGGCCCATAGCTCGAGGTATTCCATTTATCCGAGTGCCGCGAAGAAGTATTAGGATCTGAGATGACATTATTGGTGGAGGAAAATGAAGAAAGACATTGTGGGATTTGTAGCTCGGTGTCTCAATTATCAACATGTTTTAATATGAGCATCAAAGACCGGGTGGTTTGCTCCAGCGGATGGATATTCTAGAGTGGAAGTGGGAGAGGATCACTATGGACTTTGTAGTTGGACTTCCATTGACTTTGAAGAAGTTCGATGCTATTTGGGTGATTGTGGATAGGCTGACCAAATCCGTGCACTTCATTCTTGTATGTATTACCTATTCTTCATAGCGGTTGGAAGAGATCTATATCCGGGAGATTGTTCATTTGCATGGTGTCCCAGTTTCCATCATCTTAGATAGGGGCACTCAGTTTACTTCGCAGTTTTGGAGGTCGGTGCAGCGAGAGATGGGTACTCAATTTGAGTTGAGCACAGCTTTTCACCTTTAGATGGACGAGCAGTCCAAGCGCACTATTCAAATATTGGAGGACATGTTGCGTGGTTGTGTCATTGATTTCGAAGGGTCATGGGATCAGTTTCTACCCTTGCAGAGTTTACTTATAACAATAGCTACCAGTCGAGTATTCAGATGGCTCCATATGAGGCATTGTATGGGAGGTGGTGTAGATCTCCAGTTGGTTGGTTTGAGCCGTGTGAGGCTAGGCTATTGGGGACAGACTTGGTGCAGAAAAGGTGAAGGTAATTCAGGAGAGGCTTTGTACAGCATAGTCGAGACAAAAGAGTTATGCTGACAGGAAGGTTCGGGATGTGTCCTACATGGTTGATGAGAAGGTTCTGTTGAAGGTTTCGTCCATGGAGGGTGTTATGAGGTTTAGGAAGAAGGGTAAATTGAGTCATCGGTTCATTGGGTCTTTTTAGGTGCTTCGGAGGATAGGGAGGTGGCTTATGAGCTTGTTTTGCCACCTAGCTTGTCGAGTGTGCATCCAGTACTTCATGTTTCTATGCTTCGAAAGTATAATGGGGATCCGTCTCATGTTTTGGATTTCAGCACGGTTTAGTTACATGATGATTTGACTTATGATGTGGAGCCAGCAGCTATTTTGGGTTGTCAGGTTCAAAAGTTGAGATCAAAGGATATAGCTTCAATGAAAGTGTAGTAGAGAGGTCGGCCCATAGAGGAGGCTACCTGGAAGACTGAGCGAGAGATGTGAAGTAGATAACCTCACCTGTTTGAGGTTTCAGGTATGTTTCTTGACTCGTTCAAGGATGAACGTTTGTTTAAGAGGGGGAGGATATGATGAATCGACCAATTGTCTTATGAGTTACCACTCCGTTTCCCCCATTTTGCTTCTTATTGCTTTGTCTATCGGTTCTAGGTGTGATTGAGTTGGTTGGCTCGAGTTCAAAAATATTTTGGGAAGGTTTGAGACACTTAGTCTCTTTTGAGGAAGCTTAAGTTGGAAAAGTCAACCGGATGTTGACTTATGTGTTACAGGGCTTAGATGTGAGTTCAGTTGGTTCGGATAGGTTCGGGAGGTGATTTGGGACATAGGAGCGTGATAGGAATAAGTTTGGAGGTTCGGAGTGGAATTAGGCTTGAATTGGCGAAGTTGGAATTTTGGCATTTTTTGGTTGATAGTTAGATTCTGATATAGGGGTCGAAATGGAATTCCGAGAGTTGTAGTAGTTCCGTTGGGTCATTTGGGATGTGTGTGCAAAATTTCAAGTTATTCGTACATGGTTTGGTATACTTTTTTATCAAAAGCGTAATTTGGAAGATTTTGGAAACTTAGGCTTGAATCTGATGTGTTTGGTTGATTCGATGTTGTTTGAGGTGTTCTGAAGATTGGTACAAGTTTCGATGGTGGTATATGATGTGTTTGTGCTTTTGGTTGAGGTCCCTGGGGCCTCGGGGTGATTTCGGATGGTTGACAGAAGATTGTAGTTGGGTTGTGGCAGCTGAAGTTTTCCCATTTGCTGTCATAACCGCACCTGCGGCTAGGGACCGCAGGTGCGGTCTCGCAGAAGCGAAAAGGGAGCTGCAGATGCGGCTAAGTTGAAGGCTAGCTGAAACAGCAGGAGCGGTCGAGGAGGCGCACCTGCGAGGTAAGTGGAAACCGCAGATGCGGTGCTTGGGACCGTAGAAGCGGTTGTGCAGGTGCGAGATCTGAACCGCAGGTACGAAAAGCCTGGCCCAGAAGGTATAAATTATTCCCTTCGAGAATTTTTGGGTTATTCCACCATTTCTAAGTCGGTTTTGGAGCTTTTTGGGAGATTTTGAAGAGGGATTCAAGGGATATCGTCTGGAGGTAAGATTTTTGAGTATAATTAGAGTTGTAATTAACGGAATTAAGGGGCAAAATTGGGAAACTAGGACTTGGTATTGGAAACCTAGACTTGAGGATTTTATGGGCCATTTGTGGTCAGATTTTGGTACTTTGGATATGTATGAACTCGTGGGGAGATACAAAATCTATTGATTTGAATTTTATCGAATTGTGAGACGTTGTGCCGGGGTCGGGTTTTCGCTTGGGCTTCATTCCCTTAGAATATTCGACGCAAGTTGAGGTTGATTTGAGGGTCAAAGGCATCACGGGCTAGAGTTTGGATCGGATTGAGGTGAGTAATGATTTTAAATGTTGTCCTGAGGGTATGAAACCACGGATTGCACACTGTTGTGCTATATTGAGGTGACGCACATGCTAGATGACGAGCGCGGGGTCGTGCACTGTTTGGAATTGTGACTTAGTCCATCCCGAATGATTGTTTTACTGTGTATTTGACTGAAAATTATTTGCTATCATCATGTGTTTAGGCTGAATACCATACTTGGGCCTCGTGCCAACTATTTGAACCCTTAGGGGATTTTAGTGATATTTCCCCACTATTTTGACTTTATACTTGTACCCAGTCATGCTATATTCTACTATTTTCATAACTCAGCCATGTTTACTCTGCTTTAACACTTAAAATGATATTTTAAATGATAGGGCAGAGCATCATGTTTTACTGTTGCCCGAGTGGCTTGTCAGATTCTGACTGAGCAAGATCGGGGGCCTAAGTTGTGAGGAAACACCTGATTATGATTATGAGGCCGAGGGCTTGAGATTTGTAAGCCACGAGGTGGCTTGTTGGTGTGAGGCTGAGAGCATATTGAGTATGCCACGAGATGGCTTGATATTGCACTTGGGCCGTAAGGGGCCCCTCCAGGAGTCTGCACACCCCCAGTGAGCGTGGGTACCCATTGTGATGTGAGATATAGACCGAGGGGCTGGTATTGTTCCATGTGTTGCCCGAGGGGCTGATTCTGTTGGTATTGTGCCCGAGGGGCGGTTCTTTATGTGTTTATCTTTCCTAGTTACCTGTCATTTACTTGCTTAACTGTTAAAAAGACATTCCAAATAAGTTTTAACTAAACTTAAGTGACTTTACTTATTTTTCACTGTTTCACTGCTTTTACTGGCTTTTACTGCTTCTTTATAGCCAGTTGACGTGCCTTTATGTGATTTCTTATTTCTCAGTCTGCATTTATTATTATTACTCACTGAGTAAAAGGGGAGGAAATAAATCAATTAAAAATCTTTAAAATTATAGGAAAATTATAAAAACCTTGTGCATGCTTATATATGCTATTTTGAAGATATTTATGCATATAAAAAATATAGAAATAAATTGGGTATCAACACTAAGCTTTGCCCTTCATTTTTCAAGACTAAGCCTTGTCTTGTTGACATCATATTATTGCATCTCATGGGTTGAAATATCGCCAATCTATCCAAAGGCGTCATAGTCTAAAAGGCATCATCCTCATAGCTGGAAGACATCATGCCATGGCTTGAGGATCCCTCAAATTTGCATATCATTATTCAAAGGCGTCATGGTTCGGAGGCACCATCTACATGGTCCAAAAACAACATTTCATGGCATGTGAATCCCTCACTAAACAATTCATGGCCTAGGACTTCATGGTCCAAAGATGTCATCTTTAACCGTCCAAAGACAACCTTCATGTTCATATGGTCCAAATGGAATCTGCATCATGTTTAAATTTTCACACAAATACATGTCGGCAACATCTTTTCATCTGCAGATGACCAGCAAGCAACCGCTATCCTAGCAGGAGTGACCTCGCTCCAGTTCCTTCAACTATCTCAAACCTTAATCTTTCACCACAACCGCTCTTGCATCCTGTGTCCGTTCTTGCAATGACTTCATCGGTATATTCCGCTAATGAATCCAGAACTACACATGGGCTGATTCCTGTAAAACCAGGGATATGTAGGCAACTCAAGACCAGAGTCCGGCCTTTGTCTTTCAAAACATCCCGTCTGGTCAAAATTGGTCATCATTTCTTTACCCGAAAACTCTTTCATTCTTCCCAAGTAAAGATAGGCAGCTGTTGATACCCAATTTTTACTCATATATATTTTAAATACATATATACTTTAAAATAGTACATATGCAGTTATAAGCATGCATAAGCATTTTTATATGTTTTCTATAATTTTAAAAGCTCCAAATTGATTTATTTCTTCTCTTTTCATTTATAAAATTTCCAATAGTTATATTTCAAATTATTTTTGTGGTGATTTAGTCATATAAATTCTTTATTTATACCAAAATAGTGTTTAAACATTTTTAGTGCACTTTTTGTAATTATATTTATATTTTTAGGCTAAATTGCATATCTTTGCAATAATAGCCCATGTTAACGTATAATTACACTATTGATGCATAAAATGGTCTTTTATATTTTTAAAATATTAAAACATATTTTAAATTATTTTAATATATGAAAATTATTTTTTGGAAATCATTTATTATTTTTATAAATTATATAACTATTAAAAGTGGCTATTTAAAATCTAGCCTATTTTATTTTCAGTTTCAGCCCCAATTTAACCCAATTACCAGCCTAATCCCCAATTAAATTACCCAATCCAAACCCTGATCCGGCCCCAATACCCTTTAATCTCGACCGTTGACCATAAAGATCAACGACCACAAACGATCCTTCCTAAAATAAACCCAAAAGACCCCCCCCCCCCAAACCCTATCATTTCAAAACCACCACCCTAACGCTCTGACTTCTCTCTTCTTTCTCTCTCTAGCTCGTTGGTCACGTAGAAGGCAGCCATGGATGTTATGACCTCTCCCCTGCCTTGGTTGTGGGAGAGGCAATCCAAAACACCATACAAAATCATCCAAATCATAATTCCAACGCAACTTATGCAGCACAATTCGTTGGAAAAGTTTCTGCTGCAAAATCGCAAAAACTGGAACTTTGTCCAGTAACGTTTGAGAAAGGTGAACCTACTGTGGAGTTCACCATTGAAGAGGTGAATGCTTTCACCATTGAAGAAGGTTTACATCAAGTAGTGATCCTTAAATTCTCGTATGGCCGACCTGATCTTCAGGAGTTGCGGCAGATTTTTTCGAAATAGTTTGATGTGAAGGGCAACTGTAATATCGGGCAATTGGAATATCGACATATTCTAGTAAGGTTCGGTTTGGTTGAAGATTTTGTTCAGGTTTTGTCGAGATCCACAGGATATGTTAAGTCGAAGGGAGATGAATTCTTTTTTAGATCGTTTCCTTGGAAAATTGGATTTAACCCGCGAGAAGAAACGTCGAAGGCAGTTGTTTGGATATCCTTACCTGAGTTACCTACAAATTTCTTTGCAAGGAAGTCTTTAATGTCCATAGCATCTGCAGTGGGAAAGCCACTAGCTGTGGACAAAGCGATTCAAGATCGAACTCGACCAAGCACAGCTAGGGTAAAGGTGTTACTGGACCTTCTAGCCAACCATCCTAAAAGAGTTAAACTTCAAATTGCAGACAGAATCGCAGGGAAAGTTGTTGAATATTATCAGGTTATTAGGTATGATATTCTTCCTAAGTATTGCACCTTTTGTAAACATCAAGGACATGATGAACAATCATGTCGTTGGAAGATCAAGGAAAATAAGGAAGATGCAGTTAATGTCGAGGAGAGTGATGGACTGGATAGTTTGGATAAATTAAAAGGGGATGCTAGGGAATTTCTCAATGCAAAAAGAGCTGGGCATCAGGAAGTTCAAACAGAAAAAGAAAATCTGACTGGTCAGTATGGCTTGCAAATTGAAGGTGGAAAGCAAGTTGTTATGCAAAATAGTGAAAATCGAATTGCTATGGGTAATCATGTTGGTAATGTTTCAAAGGTCGACAAAGGTCCATATTCGCCTGCTCGAGATGTGCCTGCTAAAGTGGCTTTAGCAAGGATCTCTAATGTTGTCAATCCAATTGTTGAAGCTTATGACAAATTGGCTAGGGCTACAAAAATGTTATCAAGTGATCCTGGCTCAAAAAATATTGCTAATCGAGTAGATGCAGCTGTACAACTGACTGGTGAAGCAGAAAAACAAACTTCTGTACAGGAGCAAGTATTGCAAGAAGGAAAACAAATGGTTAATGTGAACAATGATAATGTGGTGAATCGTGCAACTGGATTTCCTTCTAGGGCAGTGAAAAATCAGTTAGCTTGGAAGATAATTGATATGAAGAATGTTACAGAAGCTCAAGGTGGAATTGTGAGTATTACTGATGGTGCAGAAGGTAGTATAGCAGCATCACACATTACAGATCCAGTGGTGTTAGACAATGGTGCTGTTGATTGTACTGAAAGGGTGCAGGGGTTAGAGCAGGGGACTCTGTCTTAGGGAACTTGCTACAGAGTTTCTACTGGAATTCTTAAAGTTCAAGGTGCTGAGCAAATTATGGAAGAAGGGCAACTCCAACAGATGGTGAAAGATAGAGCAATAGCTGGAGCTGATCGACTAACCACTGCCAAGTATCATGCAGCTGTAACAGTGGTAGAACAATCATCTGTTGTTGGCTCAAAATTGGAGACTAATGTTGCATTGAATGCAACTGGTGATAGACATAATGATGGGGTTACTCAGGCAACTAATGCAGCTAAAAAACTAGGAGACTTAACAAGTAATGGTGAGCAAGAGGAAGGAAAAGAACTGGAAGGTGTATCTGTTGTGGTTAGCGCAGCTGGTATGCAGCAAAAACCAATAGCTGATCAGGTACAAGATAGGCAACTGGAAGGTGAAGCTGCTTTGGTTCCTGTTGACAAAGCTGGAAGTGAACAGGCTATGCATACAGTTCACTTGAAGGCTACAAAAAATTCTGTGGTTGATCAAGCATTAGCTGGAAATTCTAAAGGTCCAACAATTGAACCTAGGCTGCTGGGTGACAGTACTTTAAAAGCAGATGCTCGAGAAAGATTTTCAAAGAATAATGCAGCAGTAGCAATGGGAGAACAAGTTGACAAAGCTGAAAATCGACTAGATTCTGCAGGTTCACAATTGAGGACTAATGTTGCATTGAATGCAACTGATCCTCGATCTACTGCTGGGGTTAATTCAGGGGCTCAAGGTGTGAAACAATCTAAGGGTGGTTACTGCACAGTAGTAAATAATATGGAGAGCCAATCGGTTTTGGTTGAGAAAGAACAGCCCAGTGACTCCATCACAGCTAATATCAGTATCACTGCTACTGGAGCTAAAATTATGGAAAATTTGAACCCTTTAAATGCATTACGTACTGCAAATAAAGAGTTCTCTTTACAAGGGGTTAATGCCAAGAGATTTGTTAGAGTTGGATTGAATACCTCGCACCAGGAGGTACCCTCATATGATATGTTCGATCAATCTGTAAATCCTTCACATAATCAGGACACATTGTCCCTGATGTCATCTGCAACAAAAAATCCAAAAGGAGGGACTGACCATGCAATGGATACACATGAAGACGAGATGAGTGAAGAGTTAAGTGATAAAAATGTCTAGATGTTAAATGAGCTACAGAAGGCAGTTATCTCTAAGCATAAGACATGGGCTGATATAGCTGAAGAGCTGAATGAAGGTGAAGAAAACTTTCAAGAAACTGGATCGTCAACTCGACAAGGTGGTAAAGCAAAAGAAGGGGCAGTAGCTGTGATTGAGCAGGTTGTGAGTCCATCTCCTACTAGTGGAGTGGATGCACAATATAAATTGATGCCTAAAAACATCCTCCAAGACATTGTAAATGTTTCTGCTGCAAATTATGAGCGACAGGAAGCAGCTTTACTTCCAGAACATGATCAGCGTATGGAAAGCAATCCAAAACCAGTTGAACAAATGGCTTCGATCTCAGACCATGAACGTGCACTATTGGATGCTTTGGGCAGTCCAAAACCTCACAAAATTGGACTTTCATCTGGTTCAAAAACGACTGCACATAAGCAGAAATTTTCAGTGGCAAAGAGACATGAACCACGTAGTGCAAAGAAATTGAAAAGGCATGAACCATTGTGGATAGTTATACAAGATGAAGTTAATCAAAAATTTAAGTCCAACTTATGTATTGCCAGCTCCCACGAAACAAAAGAAGATGAATTGATTGAATCTTGTCTGGAGAAGGTGACTACAACCGGAGATTTCTCTCCAAAGAACATTAAGGAAAAGAAGGTGACTCAATACAATCAGGCAACTACCAATGAGAGCGGCAAATCAAAAGGAGGATTGCCACATCCACATCTAAGAGGTCTAATAGATCCGAGAAGAAATGAAAAATTTTGAAGATTTTTTTAAGACAATTCAAGAGGATGTTAAGGAAGTTCAAATTGAAGAACTCACAAGTTTGATAAATGAGGTGCAAGACTGTAATTTCTACATTGTTGTAATCTATCATTTTCGAAGCATCATCATTTGTAATAGAGTCATAGAGTGTCTTATAAACTCTATGGCGATCATAGAATACTTGGTACTTTCAAGTTCCTATTTTTTACATGCTTGCTAGTAGATGAGGCCTTTTTTGGCCTCCATAGGATTAGTAAGGTAAGGTCCGTGTCCCCGCCCTTACATGTACTTTTCCTATGTGGTTCGCTTTTCTTTTATTATTAATAAAACTAGCCCTAGGCACATGCCTAGTGGATTGCTAAAAAAAACCTATCATTTTATACTACATGCCGCACTGAAACCCCTCTCTACTCTCAAACGCTCTCAGACCTAACCCTAATCAAACCTCACTGACCCTCGTCCATGGCTGTCTACGATGATCTCTCACCACCCCCAGGCTTCCAATGGTCTCCCTCACATTAGTCTTGCCATCTCTAGGGTCCTTAAGGGACCAGGGCTAGTTGGCTTGCATCTATGGTTCCGTTCTCGCCTGTTTCAGGCTGTTCCAGTGTGATTCCGAGTAAGATCGTCCTATATTGACTACGATCTATGGGTTTCTTAGCATGTTTCTTCACCTCTGTGTTTTTCTCTTCGAAATCCTAATTTCTTTTCTAAACCTCTTAGATCTATACAGATCTAAGATTATTTGGGTTTGTTTTATGTGAGTTTTACAACAACCTTGAGATTCTTTACAAGAATCGTGTGATTTTCAAGTGATTTTCATCTTTTCATAAACTAGGTTTTTTGGAATTTCTTTTTACAAATTGTTTGATGATTTTTTGTGTTTAATCTTCCGATTCTCATATGTTTTGACTGATTTTATAAGTTTTCTACAACCTTAGCTCGCTTGTACTGAAAGCCCTAATTTTTTAGGGTTCTTCGTTTGGTTTCTGAGTGTGTTCTTGCTTTGGGTTCTTGTGATTTCTCGTGATTTTCTTCTCCTAATATGCTTCTACTGAATTTCTTAGTTCAACCCTTTCACTGATTCTATATTCTTGTGTCCATCATGACTATTCATGTCAAAACTTGTATCTTTCTCATTGAATCGGTGTTGTTTAACTTTTGTTTTGTTAAAGTTATGTGTCGATTCCTGACTATTCATATATTGCCTTATTTTATATGCTAAACTTGCTGACTCTTTCATGACTTTCTCTTTGATTGAACCTTGGATTATTCTGAATTCCTTATTTTCTGGTTTGATTTGAACACTTTCCCTTAAACTTCTGATTCTTACCTCTCTACTCGATTTGATTGAATTACTTGCCTTAATTAATTTTCCCTTGACTTGTTTATATTTTGCTGATTGTTTCCTTTACTGAAACTTCTGTTTATTTACCCCTAATTACCTACTCTATACCTAAGCTTTACTTGATTCTTTTCCTTAAATACCTAGCATGTTTTACCGTTGATTTGATTATCCCTTGATTAATGGAAGGACTTGCTGATTTACATATGTGATTGATTCCACAAACTTCCCTGATTTGCTACTTAATTGATCTCTTACCTTATTTGTTAAGCTTTTGATTACTATATAAACCCCTCTTATTTTAAGTTCTGGACAATGACATAGTTCAAAAATTACTACTCCTTACACTCCAAAGTTCTCTTTCTCTTCTACTACTTGTTATACTCACTGATCTAGCTGGTTGAAAGTCAAGGCTAGATATTGGAACTTTATTTGCTTTATATTCTGTACCCTTTCTTCAACTGGTATGTCTCTAGTTAAGTTTTGAAATCCAAACCCTATGTGTTTCATTCATGCACTAGTTCATCAGTTATGAATTCAACTTGTATTCATGTTTACTTATTTGCTCAGCATGGCTAAACTCTGTCCTGTTCAATGCATGCATTATATTTTGCACTCTTTCCTGCTTACTTCTTTGCCTAGCATGTCTAAAACTCTATCCTATTCAATTTATGTTTTATATTCTGCACTCTTTCCTGCTTACTTCTTCACCTAGCATGTCCAAACTGTATGTTTAATCCTATTCAAGACAAACCAACTATTATCTATGTCTTAACTACTTACTGTCCATGATTAACCTGCAGAGTCTCTAAGAACCTAAGAGTTGTATGCAGTTTGTTGACTATATGTTTCCTCTATACCCTATCCATGTACCCCAATGTGACTCTTATGTGCCCCAATCCCTTTATCTCCATGTGAAATCTATTTGTTAAATGTTCTTTTCTGAATCTGGATGTCTCTTATGACCAACTTATTGTCTTCTGTTTTGGTACTCTCCTCAAACTGTTTCAGTACTAATGGTTTTCAAAAAGTTCTTTTCAGTCTTAAGACCTTTCTATTAAACTCTTTCAATTGTTATGCATTTCTACTTATTTGTAGAATACTAGGTTTTGCCCCTCTGACATGTGTACTGCCTTGAGATCCTTGAGATCTCTCTGAACTCTGGCATGTTAGAGCTGACCTTTCCACATTGCACCTAAGTCAGTTATTATTTGAGAAAAGGTCTAGGTGTGAGCACTGCCCGGGATCCTCGAGGTCCTTAGGGAACTCTGATACACCTAAACATAATACTGCCCATGGAACTTTAGCATTTGAGGCTATTGGAGGCTTGGAAGTCATTTGGGCCTACTCCAGGCTCCCTATAGATAACTTCTTCTTTTCTTTATTTGTTTGTGTAATTTATTCATCTGGTCTGTAATAATTATTGTAAAAAACATTGGGGTGATTAGTAAAAAAGGGTGGGTAGTCATATATATATATATATATATATATATATATATATATATATATATATATGTTGGGTAACTTAGATAGATACCATGCCTATAGGTTTGTGTTGATTCAAATGTATTTTCTATGTTTGCTTTACTTCCACAATATTAAAAATCATTTCTATAGGATCTAAATGGCTTTAATAATAGAGACCATGTCTGTAGGGTTAAAATCATCTTTCTAATTAGATATCATGCCTATAGAGTGTAAAGTAATTGAAGTTCAGTTTTCATTACAGCATGTATTCAAACTCGCTTCCTTAGAAATCATGTCTATAAGGATCTGAGTCAGTTTTTAATAATTAGATGTCATGCCTATAGGAGTTAAAATCATATCTAATAGAAATCATACCTATAGAACTTAAAAGCAGTTTAGTTAGAAAAATAGTTTAATTCACGTTTGTTTATTCTAAATTGGATTAGTCAATTAATCTGTCGCCTCTTTAATAAGTTTTCAAACACTGCCTTAAGTTAATCTGCTAGAAAGCATGCCTATAGGATCTCAAGTTTTCGTTTTACTGTCTTATTGCATTCCTAATCAGTATAGATACCATGATTTTAGGACGTCACTGTTATGCATTTAGGCAAGCCTCAAGGGCGATTAAAATGCTGCAACTATAAAATGGTGCTTTGTTATTTGAGACTGTTCAGATTTAACAGGTCTAAAGTCAGTAGACAAGCTAAATAGATATTTGACAATTTGTCCTAATTCAATGTTGTATAATCCCTTCTCACCTAGATATCATGTTCTAGGATTTTCTCTTAAATACCTGACTGTCGTGCATTTACTTGTTATATTTGTGGAGGTGACTGTGAGCCTGTAATTTGTTCTCTTTAAATGCAGTCCTAATTGTTTTTGATTGATGCCTACACTTTTATCCTTTAAAACCTTAGGAAGTTATAGAACTACCTTAGCTAGAGGTCCTAAATACCTACAGGGCCATAAGTAAGGGATGGGTAGTGCACGCATAGGACATCTGTCAAGGTTATTAGAATGCTTTAGGCTATGACCAAGGGGAGAGAATTGGGTAGTAAGGATATGATGACTACGTGTTAATGTCACGTATAGCCCCTCACTGAGGAGTGATTACCGGGAATTGTGTGGGGTGATCCTGTAGGCTAACCAACCTAGGACCCCTCTTTCCAATTCTCGATGTTTAAACTTTACTTTTCTCTATATATGCAACGTGTTCAAGTCTTTTCCTTTTGTCTCATTACTTGAGTCATACAATGTCCAAAACATGCCTTTATTTGAAACTATGTGTTTAAACTATTTATTTGTTAAAAGGACTAATTCATAAGTATAAGTTTGGCCGGACCCGCCATTGTGGACCGAGAGGGGTGCCTAACACCTTCCCCTCAAGGTTATTTCGATACCTTACCCTAAATCTCTGGTAATGCAAACTAGTTTAAGAGTTAATTACTCTAGGTGCCCTAACGAACTACAATCCGTTATGTGGCGACTCTTCAAAAACCCAAATCCCAAAAGAAAATGAGTTATTACCTTCCATGAATGTCGGAACTCGGACTTCTCTCCGCAGAGGGAAAAAAGGGGGCGCGACACTGTCATAAGCATGGATTTTTCAATTGGACCAATCAGGGGTTTCAACCACACGTCAGCCAGGCCTGACTTCTTCAGAAGATTACCTTTGGCAGGGACCTCAATGGTAATTTGTTTCATCACTCTACTTCCACTTGAAGAACCAACTTCGGTTCGAGAAACATTAGTAGCGGGGACTGTAGAGTAAGTCATAATGTCTTGAGGCAGAGCAGAAATAGTAGTAGTAAAAACTGGCAAAGAGCGTTCCATTGGGACAAGCACAGGAAAAGAGGCAAGATGTACTTCATCAGACACCAAATCAAAACCTTCATATCAAACTCATGAGAAAAAAGGTGTTCATTAGAGTCACGAGCTGCTATAGAAATGTCTTCGTCAGAACTCTCTAAAGTGGATTCAACAGGCTCGGTCATGGAAATATAACGGGGAGGAGTAACTTTATCATCTGAAATAACGCGCCTTCTACCCCGTGGCCTTTTAACCAAGGAACTCCCATCCCGTTCCTCTTCCTCTTCAGAGTCTTGGGGTTTGTCAGCTTTCCTTTTCGATGAAGAACTCAAGATTATCTCCTGAGCTCTTGCCAAAGAAAGTCTGGAAGCTGCAATCGACTCAGCACTTACACCACGAATAGGAAACCCTAATAAAACAAGGGTTAAAAATATTCTAATAAAAGAATAAGATGAAAATAGAAAAAATTCTTACCGTGAGTTTTAACCTTCCAACCAAACCTATTAGAGAGGTACTTCCAAGATCTAACTTCCATTGGAGTAATGGTCAATAACTTTTCTACCCAACCACGGAAATTGAAAATCTCTTCAACAGTTCTCATGGTTGCTGAAAAAAGAAAAAAAAACAGTCACGATAAGTACAAACTCTTTTTTTTAAAGAGAAAATTATAAAAAAACTTACGTGCAAAATTCCACTTTTCAGGAAATGACATATTTTCTTTACCTACTAGCCCTACCGTAGGAGCAACAACAAATCGGGCAAACCGGCCATGATCTTTATTATCCTCAGGGCTGACTAAAACCCTTTTACTCCTCACCACCAAATTAAAAATTTCATGACGGAATAGCTTGGGGGAATAAAGATGGATTACGTGAAAACAAGTGAAGGGCGGTTGAGCCAAATTAGACAAGTATCTTAAACATACAACAACCCTCCATACAACAGGGCCAATTTGTCCTAAACACACATTGAAAAAGCTACAGAATTTGATACTGACAGGATCAATAGGGGGTTTAAAATCCAGTGTAAAGGGATATGTATACACGAAAGAAAAGCCAGCCTTGTAGGACGTGATCCTTTGATTTTCATTAGAAATTATAATTGAAAAATCAAATTTCCAGTGGCAATCTACGGACAACAGAGATCAAACCTTCAGTAATCTGAGAAGGGTAAACGTCAGCACGATCAATAGGGGACATAGAAGAAACCTGATTCCTAGTTGATTCTCTATCAGTATAAAAAGAAAGTTCAGAGGGGATAATTTTGTCTACTATTGGTTCACGGGCTGGTTCATTAGAGTCCCTACTTCTGGCAGAAGATCTATGTGGAAGAGAACCCCTAGTTCTAGAAGAAGGAGGAGGAATAGAATTAGGTAAAGATGAAGGTGAACCTCGAATGGACGTTGATCCTAAACTACGTGACCTACCTCCTCTCCTGCTCCTAGTTGGAGCAAGAGGAAGTTCATCTACAATAAGAACTTTATGAGGATCAGGGTTTAAAGAAGACATAGCTATACAGAGAAGAAAGGAAGATTGAATAAGTCAAAGATGGAAAACTTTTTTATAAAACAAAAGACAAAGGATATATTTATACTCAGAAGCAACCTTCAAACAAAAAAGGTAATGATGGGAATGTCATAATGAAAATTGTCACTTCGTGATTGATGTAGCCACAAAAAAAGCCCTAAAAGACGTTGAAGAGTTGTAGACCCAATCAAAAGTCGCCACATGCCACGAGCATTAAATGGAAGTGACATGCGAAGCATCAATTTCAGAGAAGGTATAATGGCGGCAAAAATTCTCGCTTTAATGAGATCCACTTCCCAAATATTCAATTGTCGAATAAATGGCAAGTGGGGGGACTATCAGTATTGGGGAAAATCAAGTTAACGTTTGATTTTAATTATGTGCTGACATGTCAAGACACGTGGATTAATAAAAGCGTGACAACTGGTAGAGAGTATTCGAAGAGCTGTGAGCCTTAACAGGTACGGGCAAGAATACCAGAAGATAGGAAGTGACGATTACTTGTATCTCTTGATAATTTGAAGAGACATCAGAAGAATGAACCTAGTTAGTAAAAAGTACAGATACGTATTATCTGCAATTAATGAGCATCAATGAGAGGAAGCGTTATAGAATCTTCATGAAACAGTTACGATTTGTTAATTATAATGTTACATTAATGTCATTAATTGCTCATAATGGCTCTATTATGAGGGGAAAGAAATGTAGTACTTAGAAATAGCTATAAAAGGAGAGAAATAGCATTTTTATTATACCCTGATTATTGCTGAAATATACTTACTTACATTGCATAAAATCTGCTTACTCTGTTATTCTCTCAAATCTCAATTTTTCTTTTCTTGTTATTCAATCATTTCTTTAATCGATTATTAGTAACCCGAGTTCTTCTAAGAATTACGCTTTGATCGAAATTCCTATTTTTGGTTAAACAGTGATCTAGTAGATGTTTGGACATAAAAATAATATTATTTTTTAAAAAAAAGTAGTATTTGGAGTTAAGTTGAAAATGGTATTTGGAATTCAAAATTGTATTTGGACATATATTTCACTTGAAAAAAATAGTAGTTTTGTGAAGATTTTTTGAAAATTTTGAAGAAGTTGTAAAAACCACTTTTTGATTTTTGAAAATCTCATTTTCGATTTTTTTTAAAAAAAACTCACAAAACTTCATGGACTAATACATTTTCGAGAAAAAGAAATTTTTTTTATGGACAAACGTGTCCCTAGTCTAGATCCACAATTGATCAAATTTCTTCCTCTGCCTGCTCAACATTGATTTTTTTTTCTCAAATAGAATATCTATCCGGATGCCTTATGCCTTGTGGGACAAAGCAAATACCACAATTCAACTTATCCTTCTACATGAAAAAGTAATACATTAATTGGATAGTCCATTTTGGAGTTATAGACGTTTTTCTTTTCCATTTCGAGATGTAGACAATAGTACTTTACTAAGATATCCAACCAAGAGGAACCATGGAGTTGGGGGAGTTAGGCCAGAGTTAGGACCAAACATACTAAATGGTAAACAATATTGAGAGTTGTGGTGGGATGAGTATGATCCCTTTACATCTTTAACTATAAGATTTGAGATCTGAATAAAAAAAGAAAAATTGATAGGGAGCTCTTCCCCCCTCCCCGTCTTTAATTACAAGCACAACTTTTATAGCTGCTTTATCTATTTGAAGTCGTATAAACCATAAATGAATAAACAAATATGAAGCAGGACCTACGCCCTCACGTCCCGAAAATATAATTGAAGAGAGAGGACCTTACATGGTGTGAGTTCGATTTAATCAGAGGTGCTAAAGTAGATATCGAACATAGTAGAAAACAAAAAAACTAAACAACAAACTTTTTAGAAGAAAATCATGCTAATAAGGGGCAGCCAGTGCATGAAGTATCCTGCATTTACGTAGGGTCCGCGGAAAGGGCCGCACCCCAAAGGGGTGTGATGTAGGCAACCTACCCTGATGCAAGCACTAATGATTCCACGGATTGACACATGATCTATAGGTTACACGAAAACAATTTTATCATTGCTTCAAGGCTCTCCTTCAAAATATCATACTAATAGTGACCCTATTTACCATATTATTTGTCATAATAGTTACTCTGTAATTCTTTTTATGGGTTTTTCTCGGGTTGGGGTGGGGGAGGGGGAGGTCGGGGAGAGGGGATCTAATATGGGGAAACTTCTGAACATGTTTAAATCACAGACATTTTCTTCATTTGATGGATTCAGAATTTAAATATTGTAGATTCTGTAATGTATAATTTATTTATAATTGTTTAGCACATATATAAGATTCGACCTTAAAACACTAAATTATGTCGAACTTGCAAACTGACAAACCTATTGTTGTATCCTCTATTGATTTTCCCATAATGTGTTGCAGTGTTTTGGGGACATGACTTTATGGAACAAGATCTCAAAATCATGGTTGAAGAATCCTTGAGCTACCATAGCCCAATCAGTTTTGTTTCTATATTGATAGCAAATGTTGTGTCTCATTTCAAGGGCAATGACTACAATCTTCCAAATACTTTAATTGTCAAATAAGTCCAAGAGCTTACTTGAAACTTATACAAGTTGTCTTTGTTTGAAGGTAGTAAACACACTAGTATGTAGTAAACAAAAATAATAAGAATATCCAATTCCAATAGGAACTCATTGAATTCTTTATTTAATTTGAGACTAAACTCTCCATGGGATTCAAAGTTTGTGTTCTAATAGGTCTTCCCATATTTAGCACACTTTCAGTCAGTATATATAAATTAAACTCCTACTAAAATAATAACAGCTTAGCTCCCGTTTGGATATATATTGTCTAAAAAAAATAAAAATATTATTTGTTCATAGAATTTGATCGGTTTTTGAATTATATTTTTTCAAGTTTCCAAAAACTAGTTTGGATCAGTTTTTGGATGAAATTTTATCTTACACTCACAAAACTTCAACTTTTTTCCCAAAAAAATGCATGCACAAACACAATTTCAACTTCCAAAAGTTATTTTTTTTAAAAAGTTCAATTTTTTTCTTCAAATTTTAACCAAATCTGTCTTCTAACGTTAGCTTATAAATTGGCTATATGTATAATGTATATACTCATTTTCAAGTTTTCAACCATGTCCAAGACAGAGGAGAAGATGATCCACAAGAAGATCAGCATGTACATGTTGATTAGTACTCAAAAAGCTCATAGGAAAGGGAGTCGTGGTGTAATCGGTAAAGTTGTTGTCATGTGACCAGGAGGTCACGTGTTCGAGCCATAGAAACATCTTCTTACATAAATGTAAGGTAAAACTGCGTACAATAGACCGTTGTAGTCTGACCCTTCTCCAGATCCCGCAGCGGGAATTTAATGCACCGGACTGCCTTGGCTGCCCTTACTCAAAAAGCTCATAGGAAAAGACAGGAAGAGAAATCAAAAAGTGGGAAAATAAACAATACCTATAAAGATATTTTAATTTGCTGAACTGAATCAGTTCGATTTGTGGGAATGCCTTAATTTTCAAAGCAATCAATAAGGTGAATGCCTTATGCGGCACGAATTTGAGTATAGTCGGGCTCCAATGCAGGTACCAGACATCGGATGGAAAACCAAAAATTTATATATACTGTAATTATATATATATATATATATATATATATATATATATATATATATATATATATATATATATATATATATATATATATATATATATATATATATATATAATTAGTATACAATCTATGTATACTAGGTAGAAAAAGTAAATAGTACATTCGACCGCTTATTTATATAAAGATCAAATATTCTATATATCATGAATTTGAAGTCTTGACTCCTGAACTATTTATGGATCACATAGATATGTCGATCTCAATCAGATTGTCCTCCTCATTCACTCCTTTGATATGTATCTGTCAAAAAATTAATCAACTACGCTATGCTGCTGATAGATAGATTGTGAGGGTAAAAAGATCAGCAAATACCTTTTGGTGGTGCTGAAAATATAACTTGGGATCTTGTTGAGCCAATAAATTGCCCACTTGGAAAGTGTGAGCACGTGATTTTTATTTACGCGACAATCGCTCCAAAAGAAATCAAAAAATAATAACAAATGGTCTTGCTGTACAATTTTTGGAATTTACGTGGCATTTTTGGTAGTTATTTGCTGGTTTTGTCTGTGATTATTTAGTCTTATCAACAAAAAATACAAAAATATATGTCGTTTGTAAGTTTAGGATATCGTTCTACTTTAGGAATTAATCAAACCATAATTCGGTTATTAAAAGGAAAATCACAAATATGCATATTTTATTCTATTTGTTGTCGTTGATTGATTTTATGTTAATGTGTGTGATGATTGTTTGTTTAATATTTGTATAGTTTTATTTTATAATTTAGTTAGGATTTTTAGAAATTAAAAGAAGAAAAGAAAGGGGTTTAAAATTAAAGGAATTCGGATTTGGGCTTAAAATTGAGGCCAAGAATCAGGCCCAATGCATTTTTCATGACCCAGTCCAGTTTGGCCTCATCAAACGACGTCGTCCAAGGCCTACCAGATCTGGACCGTTGATCTGACATATCTAACGGTCCAATTCAACTCCCGTTTTAAACCAAACGACGCCGTATAAGGATGTTCAATCAGAGCCGTCCGTTTTGTTTAATCCTACGGCCTCCAAAACGCCTCATTAGCCCGATCCATTCCCATTTCAGACCGACCCAGTCCCACGTTTTAAACCACACGACACTGTTTCCCATTGACGAAAGGATCCTGGCCATTTATCCCACTTGATTCAACGGCCAGGATCAAACAATCCACCCCGTATATAATCCCTCATCCCTTACCCCCACGCCCCCTAAGCCAGACCCCCCCTTCCTTTAGGTCGTCTCCCTCACCAGACCCAAACCCCACGAAACCCTAGCGCCGCCCCCTTGCCCTTCACCGTAAACCCGGCGGCAACGATGTCGGTGACCACCATCTTAACACCCCTAGTACACCTCAACCCCCTGAACAAGGATCTGCTACCCCCTTGCCTCGAATCATTCCCCATCGCCTCGAATCTTCGTTTGAAGGTTCGAGCAAAACCCCGATCTACACCAACCTACCCCAGATTCACACCAGCCGTTACCCTAGCCTCACTCATGACCAAACCAAGCTTGGTTTGGTCCGAATCTACCCACAAATCCCAAAACCCCAAATCTGACTGTTCGAACCCTAGAACACAAGGACTGTGGGAATCTGGTCGGTTTAAGCGAAGGGTTGGGGTCTAATAGACCTTAATCGAAGTGTTCTCGTCTGAGAACACCTCGATTAAAGTTTGTTCGACCCCAAAATGGGCAAATCCGGTCAAAGCTGGGGTCGACTGTTGTTAGGCTTTCAGAGTGAGTTCCTTTTTTCTTTTCCATTGTTGTTTAAACGTTTGTTTCAGTTTGTCAGCATGTTTAATTAATTTGTTTGATATTTCTGACATGTTCTTTCAATCCCCTCCGTCTTCATGGGACCTTTTATTTGGTCGAGTTTTTCTATTAACTGATTAAGTCTATGTGTGTAAACTATATAATTGATTGAAAATACATTGGGTTGATTAATTAGTTTCAGGGTTAACTTTGTTTTGGGCAGTACAATTTGTACCCCCTATTAGTACCATTCGATTCTGATTCCTTTGGTATGATTTGAATGTACGCATTGTAATTCACACAGTCAATTCGATACATGTCGTCAAACAGTTTCAGTTTGGAATGATAGTAATTTGATTCCTGTTGGTTTGATTTTATTCAAATCAGTTGAGAATTGATTACATTGTATGTTAGCCTTTTAAGTTGAATCAGAAACCACTGTAGGATTGGTTATAGCTGTAATTTTAATGAAATCTCCGAATATAAGTTAAGTGGACTGCCAGTTTGAGTATGGTTGAACCTTTAGAATAATCCATAGTGCAAACTTAGGGAATTAGAGTATAATGGACAGCATGTGCTGTCAGGACATACTCAATCTGCCCATATTTGCTTAATTTAATAGAGATAGACCACTTTAACAATGAAAAAGGGGCTGTCAGGGGAATCTCATGGGAAGGGCTTTTATTTTATTCTTTTGAGTGGAAAAATGGGAGGAGAACATGGGAGGGGGTTCAGTTTGTTTAACAGGCTGTTTGAATAGGCTGATAGAGGTTATAAAAGCAAACAGTGTGGAGAGAAAAGGAGGGGGGAGGAGATCAGAAAAATAGGGAGGCAGAATAGTTCTGAAAATCAGAAAAAAGAGAGTGCTGAAATCAGAAAGAGAGCAAGAGTTTTAAAAACCAGAAAGAAGAGTTTTCCAGGGCCTTAGTGTGTTAAAAGTTTAGGTTTCACAACAAAGAACTTCAGTTTGTCTTCTGCTCAGAAATTCAAAACCAGAAACTACTGTTTTATTGTTTCTGCTTGCAATCTTCTTGTACTGTTGGGATTTATCGGGCAACCTAGTTGTCTGTTGATTCTCAAGCACTACTTTTCAAGCTACTGGCTTTTTCTTTGGGTTCTATTCTTTCCTGGAGATTTCTGTTGCTGTCATTACTGGTTTTACTAGTCCTGCTGTACTACCGCTTTGTGTGTGCTACTACTGCTCTACTGACTTTTCTGCCTCTTCAATTGTAAGCACTTTTCAGGTACACACTTGAATCTCACATTGATGTAAACAGTAAAAGCATGAAATGAAAGATGCAAAGGAGTTTAATCAGTTGCTGCTTGTACTTACAGTTGTATAAAATATTGTTAGAATTGTGTAATTCTTTAGTAGCTAAACATAAAAATACATTGGTCAGCTTATACTTAGTTGAAACTTAGTTTTGTTTAAATATTGTGATCTTGGTTATTTAGCCATTTGTATGATATGGAATGCATAGGTGTTTAGTATATCAATAGCTAAATCTCATCTCTATTCTTGTTTCAAACATGCCAATCAGATTGCTTCTAATTTGGGCAAAAAATGCAATAAGTAGTTGATTCCATTAATCAAGCCCAAATAAGTTAGTTTAAATTCGAACTTGGTAGTTTCGAATCCAATTAGTAGCATCTTCTAATAAGTAGTTGATTCCATTAATCAAGCCCAAATAAGTTAGTTTAAATTCGAACTTGAATAACATTTAGTGTAAGTTTAGCATTTTTATTAATCTTGCATGTAATCTCCTTTAGCATATTAACAGCATGTTCACCCATGAAATAAGGCACGAAACAATTCCCGCCTCATAAACAACTAATCAGATAATTAAACAAGAATCCGGAGTTGGCCAATCATGCAATTCAATTAGTATGTATTTTATTCCTTCTACTTTTAGAGACAAACAAAAAATAGAAAAATGTAGTCGTTGTAGGTTTATCCTTTCAAAAAGAGACGAGCCTCGCCAAATAAAAAATGCAAATTGCGGGGCCCTCAATAATTGATCATAATAAATACTCAAAATTTGGGATGGACTGTTTGGTGAATTTCACTACCTTCCCCAAAGATAATAACGCGTTAGACTCTTTAGGCGCGACTTAATTGAATTACATTCTTAAATTCGGGTGCGCATTTATGTGACCCAAATTCAAATCTCAACGGAGTCGAAATGTGTTAACAACTACGGGTGCATTGATTGTGACGTGGTTCGAGATGCATTTTCACGACGTTGCAATTCTATAAAAAAAATAAATGATAATAATAAAAGCGGTTTAAACTTAATAAAAGCACATAAGTCATAACATGTATTCAAAATCAGATATTTAGCCATTACAACAATTTAAGCGAACGTGCTAGAACCACGGGATTCGGGGGTGCCTAACACCTTCCCTCGGATCAACAGAATTCCTTACTTAGAATTTCTGGTTCGCAGACTTCATTTGGAAAGTCGAATATTTTCCTCGAATTGGGATTCAAGATAAATCGGTGACTTGGGACACCAAAAGCCAAACCTTTCCCAAGTGGCGACTCTGAATTAAATAAATAATCTCATTTCTAATATTGTCACTTAAATTGGAAAAACTCCCCTAGCGCATTTTACCCTTCGGGGTAGGCGCGCAAAAAGGAGGTGTGACAGCTCTGGCGACTCTGCTGGGGATTTAACCCAGAACATTTTGTTCAGGGTTCAGAATTCGAGCTTAGATAAATTGTTGTATTTAGTTATATCTGATTTTTCTACATGTTTCATGCTTAATGTGCTAAATGTTTACCGCTTTGATATTATCTAAACTATATATAAACTGTGCCGAAACCCTTCTCTTCTTACCTCTGGGGAGAAGCTCACTGGTCGAGACTCCCTATTCTGTTAGTGTCAATACCTGAAATAAGAAAGAGGCCGGACAAGTTACAAAGCCGGACGATCTCGCGGGTCCCCGGTACGTAGCCCCCTCCTCGACTCGAGTTGTCCGATCGGGTACACAGTCTAGAACATATACCCAGGTTATAAACCTAGTATAACAAACCTCATGCCGGATCCCTAGTAGGAACGCTTATTTGCATCATGTTGCATTTGACATAGGGGACTCAACACAGGGGTTGGGTTCGTCTAGGACAGGCAACCTGAAATGAAAAGACCATCCTGCTTCATCCCGTTTGTTTGCGCATTTATTTGCTTCAGTTCTGCATGTTGACCGGTTTCTGAAAAAAAAACTTAAAAAAAAAGAAGAAAATAACAGCGTAGGGAGATAATTACTTATTTTTGGAAAAATAAAATCAATGTCCAAGTAGTGTCAAAACCTCGCCGGAATTTTCTTAAAAAAAAATGAAAACAAAATTTGTCTTTTAGTTTGATTTATTAAAAAAACATATATAAAAAAAAATTCCTTTTAATCACTTTCAAAATCCAAAAAATATATATTTATTTAAAAGTAAAAAAAAAGGGAAAGTCAAAATTCAAAAAAAAACGTTGTTTTTTTTGTAGTATCTCTTTTATAAATTCAGACTAATAGTCCAAATACTCCCTTAGAAGACTTTTCGAAATTTCAAAAAAAAAGTGAAAAAAAAGGTCTTAAATTCAAAGAAAAATATTTCTTTAGTCTTCATCTCTTTTCCAAAAAATAATAAAAAAAACAAAAAAAATATAAAAATATAAAAATCCAAAAATATTTTCTCCTTTCCTTTAAAAAATTTTATTCAAAAAAAAGGGGATTTCGTTTGTTTCCCCTCGGCCCGAACTACGCCGGTTTGATTCTCACAGGGTGCGAGATACGTAGGCAACCCTCATCGGGTCCAACCTCCCCTTTTCAAAATAGCCAAAATGTTAGAATTTTAATTTCGTCATGAATGAGTCGGGTAAGGCCGTTTTGTCAAGGGTAGCCGAATGTTTCCGAAAGGGACGCCGGAAGGCTGACTTTGCACAAATGGCCATTATTGATCATTTTTATTTTTCTGACCAAATTGCCCAACAGCCTTAGGATCCTCGTCCCCGAGGCTCTGTGAGGCCGTGTTCCCCATGTTGGTTCATCACTAAAAAAGAGAGTCATAAATAAATTAAGTGATTGTTTTTGTCAAAAATAGCCAAATGTTCCCGAAAGGGATGGCGGAAGGCTGATTTTGCATAAACGGCCACTTTCGGTCATCTTTTAGAGTTTTTGATCAGTTGACCCTCACAGCCTTAAAATCTTCATCCCCGAAGTGCTGAAAGGCCGTGTTCGAAAATCGGATCTTCTTCTTTTTTTTAAAAAAATATAGTCAAAATATTTTTGAGTCAAATCATTTTTGCTTAAAGTCACCTTAATAAATGTGCAGGATGAGCACAATGCAAAATGAACACTTTTCGATAATGACTAAAATCTCTGTCAAGTTACGGCTATGGTGGAATGATCTAGGTGTTGAAGGGCAAGATGAGGTCAAGAAATATCTGAAAGGTCTCACGGGTTTATTGGAAATCCAGCCTCGGGGAGATATCATAAGAGCTTTGGTCACCTACTGGGACCCAGCGCACAATGTTTTCCACTTCTCCGATTTTGAACTCACCCCGACTCTGGAGGAAATGGCTGGGTACATCGGAAATGCTGAACTTCCATTAAGGCAAAAATACCTGGTTGCCCCAAGAGCTATCACGGTGCATCAATTTCTAGACTCACTAAAAATACCCAGGATGGTCCATAACCCAGATTTGGCCGCCGGTTTTTGTAATCCATGCTTCATATACGACAGGTATGGTCATGTAGGAGGATTCAACAATCCGATTAACAAGCTATGCAGCAAAGGTAGTCGTCAGAAGTGGGATAAGCACAGACGGGTGGCTTTCATGATAACATTTTTGGTCCTTCTGGTATTTCCGAGGAAAGATGGAAATATTGATCTGAAAATGTCCGGGGTCGTCAGTACTTTGCTCACTCAGAATGACAGTACTCTCGTGCCTATGGTGGTAGCCGATATCTTTCGAGCTCTCACAGCCTGCAAAGCCGAGGGGAATTTCTTCGAAGGGTGTAACTTGCTGCTACAAATATGGATGACTGAACATCTCTGCCATCGTTCCGAGATTTTGAGCCATGGTTCCTCGAAGAAAACTTGCATAGAAGAGTTTTACACGATAACCAAGGAGGTCAGTCTGCCCAAAGGAGTTATGGCGTGGACGTCATTTTTTCAAGCTCTCACTGCCAGCCAAATACAGTGGACACTGGGATGGTTGCCTGTTGATGAGGTCATGTATATGCCAGCAACTAGAACTCATTTCCTACTGATGGGACTTAAGAGCATTCAACCTTACGCGCCCTGCCGAGTCTTGAGACAACTCGAAAGATGCCAGATAGTACCACACGAGGAAGATCTTAGTGCTCAAACAATTGAGATAAGCCCTGACGGACAATTTCCTGAAGCAAAAATCCGCTAGATCTGGAATGAATGCCAATATTTGAAAGCAGATACTTGTGTGCAGGATCGGGCCAAAAGTGAAATGGCGCCAGGTTACCTTGCATGGTACAGAAGAGAACTCGAACACGAAAGTCCGGCTAAAAAACCTCACATCCTGAATTTTGCCGAGTCGTCGCAAAGGCAGTGGGATTGGTTAGCAAAAGAAAGAGGCTATCGAGCCGAAATCAGCAAATTGAAGCAACAAGTTGAAGGTCTGAAATATGAGCACAACATGCAAGTTGCTACCAATCTGGGAGAAAAGAACAGGTTGACTCAGGAAAACGAGATGCTCAGGGCCCAGATCAAACAGATGAGGATAGATGCTGATAACCAGCAAAGGAGCCGGTCGGATGAACGATTGATAAAAGCTTTAAGGATGGAAATTGAGGAGTGCCGGAGTGAGTCAGAAACTACCATAGCAAGGCACGAAGCACACTGGGCAAGAAGGACAGAAAAGCGTAACCGGCACCTGCGGCAGTTGGAAAGGGATCACGAGCGAACCATTGTCAATCTTAAGGGAAAGGTGGACAGAGCGTTTGAGCAAACCCGAACCCTTGGAGTTGAAAATAGACATTACCACAAGCTTTTAGCCTAGATGGAAGAAGAAATTCAGTAGTGGCAAAATCAATGCCTCCAGGATTCTCGGGTTATGACAACCCGTAAGGATCAAATAGAGCACCTACTCAAAGAAAGAAGGCAAACCAGGGATAAGATTAAGACCATTGCCCATGCCATCATCAGAAGGTGTCTACGATGTGAAAACATGATCAGCATTACCGTTCTCTCGGCAATGATGATTTATGTCAAGCAGACCATGCATGAGCTGGAACAACTTGAAAGGGACCTCACACCTAAGACCGCGGCAAGGCCGAACGATGCCCCGCGGGCGCCAATTCTTGGAACCTTAATGTATTCATAGGTCGAGTCGGTCCGTCTTTTGCATCAAGGTGTATTAGTCTGTTGAGTCTGTACTTATTTCAAGGCTTGTTATTTTCCTTTTTTCGAAAATGTTAGTTGGTAATAGATTGTTTCAGTAATAAAATGTGTGCTTCTTTTACACTCATCTGTTTTGAACTACGTAATGATCTGATTCACGCGGCATCGTGATACGTAGTCAATCCTCATCGGATCCGGTCACATTTTTAACTGCAAATATTGAAAACAGTAATAATAAAAAATAAAAAAAGAAAGAAAAATGATGATAAATAAAGGAAAGCCTAAAGAGAAGCCGGAATGACGCATGCCTTCGTTGCAAATATGTAGAAATTCACTTAACTGTATAGGTGCATCACACCCCAACGTGCGATTACCTATCTGTTATTTATTTCAAACTAACCGTTTGTTTGCTGCTGAGTCTTCAATTGTTTTTAGAAAAGGTGGTTTGGTTCGGTGGAGGTCTGGCCTCACATTCATACTTCACGAGGTCGAAAGGAAGTGTTCAGTTACCCGTTGTTAAGTCGAGAGGGAGTATTCACACTTACTTCACAAGATCAAAGGGAAGCATAGAGATGTCTTTAGAAATTCCTTTGCCGACAACTCCTGTCTCCGAGGAGAGTTCGATCTCGGCCGTCCTGACGCCCGAGTCAGCAACTGCTGAGGAAAACAGAATCCTGCGGCTCTGCATGTTGGAAATGTTGGATGACTGGAATAACGGAAAAGAGCCACCAAGTATAATCCCCGGGTTCCCTGAGTTGTTCTCCAGGACAAGTGGGACTTCCAACGTCCCCATAAGCTATCCAGCTACCCCATTCGGGTACCCAGCCATTTCAGCCCTCTCTGCTGGATCGCCCTCTGATTCTTATCCCCGGATATCAACAACGGACGTAGCTACGAACATATTCATTGCACCTCCCTGTCCAATCGTGGCACAACCTGCTACACACAAGCCAAATTTTGACTCATCCTCATTCACATTCCAAGCACCATCCTTCTCACTGGAACCGATTCGGTTCACCACCAGCACTCATCCTCAACGACCTCAATACGAGTTTGCACCTGGGCAGGATCAAAACCCCAAAGCTACTGAACAAGATGAGATGGCGAAAAGGATGAGGAGCCTCGAGCAGAGTTTGAAAAACATGCAAGGTTTAAGAGGACAAAAGAGTGTCTCTTATACCGATCTATGCATGTTCCCTCACGTGCACCTACCCGTGGGTTTCAAAACCCCAAAGTTTAGGAAGTATGACGGGCACGGCGACCCCATTGCTCATCTCAAGAAATATTGCAACCAAAGTTTAGGAAGTATGACGGGCACGGCGACCCCATTGCTCATCTCAAGAAATATTGCAACCAATTGCGGGGAGCCGGCGGCAAAGAAGAATTATTAATGGCATACTTCGGGGAAAGTCTGATAGGAATAGCCTCAGAGTGGTATATGGACCAAGACATATCTCGATGGCATATATGGGATGATCTCGCCAGAGATTTTGTGAGACAATTTCAGTATAATATTGACATTGCACCAGATAGAAATTCTCTGTCAAACTTGAAGAAGAAACCTTCGGAAAGTTTCAGAGAATATGCCATTAAATGGCGCGAACAGGCATCAAGGGTAAAACCTCCTATGGACGAGATAGAAATGGTCATTACTTTTCTCCAGGCTCAAGAATCAGACTATTTCCAGAATATGATGTCAGCCATAGGAAAGCCTTTCGCGGAAGCAATCAAGATCGGGGAGATGGTAGAGAATGGTTTGAAAACGGGTAGAATCTTAAGTCAAGCATCCATAAGGGCAACCTCCCAAGCCGTCCAAAGCGGGTCCGGAGGGATGGCAAGAGGAAAGAAAAAGGAAGAAACATCCATGGCAGCCTCAGAAGCGAGGGAATATCGTAATCCTAGGCCCCGTTTTCCAGAAAGAACCCCACAGCATTACTACCCCCACCAAAATGTGACTTATTATCCTCAACCCTACATGGTCATGAATACCCAGCCCTATGTCCATCCACCACAGCAAGCCAATCGAGGCCAAGCTCCACCTCCTAGAAATCAGCCTCCCTACCGGAACCACTATAATCCACAGCCTCCTCAAAATAACTTCCGCCCTCAGGAACCACCTAGAAGACGGACTTTCACACTTATCGGTGAACCATATTCTACCTTGTTCCCAAAGTTAGTCCAGTTGGGTTTCCTGCAGCCAGTCCCTCTGACAAGGCACAATCCGGCATCACCTGCTTACAAAGTCGGTGTTAGGTGCGCTTATCATTCAGGAGCAGAAGGGCATGATACAAATGATTGTTGGACTTTGAGAAGGTTGGTTGAGAACTTGATAGAGCAGGGGAAGATAGTACTGAGGGACGAGGAGGTCCCAAATGTGACCAACAATCCGTTGCCCGCTCACAATAACGGGTCGTTGATTGGAATGATTTGTGAGGACAAAGAATTTGATCCTGCCTTAAAAGCTATAATTGCCATTGTCGATGCAGGGAAAAAGCCTAAAACCAACCCGAAGCTAGAGAAAGGGGAAAAGAAGGTCAGTACTGTCAAGGTCGAGCCCGAAGAGAAGGTGGAGAAAAAGACAGTGACGATGGTGCCTGTGAGGAATGAAGTTCTTTACGTCCCACGAGGTCGAGCAGAGAAGCCGCAGAGATTCGAAGTCAAAAGGGCAAAACCAATGTACGTACCAAAAGGGGCCTATGTGGTCCGGGGGACGATTCAACCACCTCGGCTGAATGAGCCAGTGGTTATCGGACGCATGCCACAGAAGCCGATGACAGACCCGTCCGAAGTACCGTGGAACTATCAAAGAACGTTGGTTACGTACAAAGGCAGAGAAGTCACGGGAGAACTTCCGGAGAGTACTTTAGTTGGAAGGTATTCGAACACTCAAGAGTTAAACAACGCCACACGGAAACGCTTCCCACCAAAGAAGCCTGTAAGAGTTGAAGAAGCAGAAGCTTTCTTCCAAAAGATGAAAATGCCCAACTACGAGGTGGTGGATCAGTTACGCAAGTGCCCCGAGCAAGTATCTATGCTATCTCTGCTGATGAGGTCGGCCGAACATCAAAGGATCTTGCTCAAAACCCTGAACGAAGCATATATACCGGCTGAGACCTCAGTCGAACAACTGGAACGAATGATCGAGAGGTTCTTCGCAATTAACCAGGTTTCTTTCAGCAAGAACGACTTACCTCCAGAGGGAGCAACTCACAACAAAGCCTTACATCTGACAGTTAAATGCGAAGACTACTACGTCAAGCGAGTAATGTTGGATGGAGGTTCAGGTGTTGACATTTGTCCGCTCTCCACGCTGCAGAGAATGGAAATTGGGACTGGAAGAATTCTCCCCAATAATGTCTGCGTAAGGGATTTTGACGGCGTCAAGAGGGACACCCTCGGGGAAATAGACTTGGTGTTGACTATAGGACCAGTGGAGTTTGAAATAACTTTCCAGGTGCTTGACATGGATACGTCTTACAATTTTCTCCTCGGCAGACCTTGGATTCATGCGGCAGGGGCTGTACCTTCCACTCTTCAACAAATGGTGAAGTTTGAGTACGAAAATCGGGAAATTGTGGTCGACAGAGAAGACGAACAGTCTATTTATCGGGACTCATACATCCCATATCTTGAAGCGAGGGAAGGGAGCGAGCACACGGTTTTTCAGGCTTTCGAAGTTGTGCTAGCAGAGCAGTATGAAGAAGGAAGACCTTGCCCCCAACCTTTCTTGTCCAACGCCTCAATCTTGGTGTCTAAAGAGATGATCCGACATGGATTCAGGTCAGGGAAAGGGCTCGAACGAACGTTGCAAGGAATAACGGAACCCATCACCCTGCCTTCCACCAAGAAACTTTTTGGGATAGGTTTTCAACCTACTCCAAAAGATGAAGAGTGGGCAAGGAAGAGGAAAAATGAGGGTTGGAAACTGCCTCGGCCATTGCCAGATTTATACGAGACTTTCGTCGGACCGAAATACATCAAAGAAGAAGACGATGAGGTTTTCACAGCCGAAGAGATCGAGGAGATATGTGGGGCAATGAGAGGAATGATCTATGAAGCTCACATGGTTCAACCAGGAGAAGGCACAAGCACCGCTGAGATGCTATTTGTGGGGTCAAACGCCAAGCTTCGAAACTGGGAGGCCACGCCGTTCCCAACTAGACAGGAGTCCGGGTAGACTTGTCCTGCCACCTTTCCTGCATCACGAGTTATCCCCAGGATGTGACTTAGATGTTTTTCCTTCAGTTTCTTGTTTTTGAATTCCTGAAATATACACCTTGTTATCTTCCAAATTCCAAGAAATAAAAATCAGTGTTTTCTCATTTTTCCTTTATTCTGATTTTTGTTATTTTTTCCTTTATTTTTTCTTTCAGTTATAATAATGCGGCTTTAAATAAAATGACATGCTTGCGGACTTCACGCCCAGATCACAACGAGCTGTTTCATTGCGAAATAATGAACCAAGAATCGGAATATGACGAAGAAGAGGCTTTTAGGGAAATAAATCGAGAATTGGAACACTTTGAGAATAAACCTAAGCCAAATCTGAATGACACTGAACCAGTTAATTTGGAAACTCCTGAGGAAATCCGAGAGACCAAAATGAGCATTCACACAGACGAGAAAATGCGAGACGCGATAATTCAACTCCTTTTTGAATTTAAAGATGTGTTTGCTTGGTCATACGAAGACATGCCAGGATTAGGTGTTGATCTAGTGGTGCATAAATTGCCAATTCACCCTGATTGTCTTCCAGTTCAACAAAAGCAAAGAAAGTTCAAAACTGATGTCAGTGACAAAATTAAAGAAGAAATCACCAAGCAGTTGAAAACGGGAGTAATTCGGGTAGTCCAGTACACCACGTGGTTGGCGAATGTAGTTCCAGTGCCAAAAAAAGATGGAAAGACTCGGGTATGTGTGGATTATCGAGATTTGAACAGGGCGAGTCCCAAAGACAATTTCCCATTGCCCAACATCCACATCTTTATTGCGCCAAACATGAGATACAGTCTTTCGTAGATTGTTACGCTGGGTATCATCAGGTGTTGATGGATGAAGAAGACGCCGAGAAGACTGCCTTCACTATACCTTGGGGCACTTACTATTATTGGGTTATGCCATTCGGTCTGAAGAATGCTGGGGCAACTTACATGAGAGCCATGACTGCCATTTTTCATGACATGATGCATCAAGAAATAGAAGTGTATGTGGACGACGTGATAGTCAAGTCCCGGACTCGGGACAGTCATATCCAAGATTTGAGGAAATTCTTCGAGAGACTGAGAAAGTATGACCTGAAGCTGAACCCGGCCAAATGCGCCTTCGGAGTCCCATCAGGCAAGCTTTTGGGTTTCATAGTAAGCAGGAGAGGTATCGAGTTAGATCCAACAAAGATAAAATCTATCCGAGATCTACCTCCCTTAAGAACGAAGAAAGACGTGATGAGTCTATTGGGCAGGTTAAACTATATCAGTCGATTCATTGCCCAGCTGACTAGCACATGTGAGCCCATATTCAAGCTATTAAGGAAGGATGCAGCGATCACATGGACGGCTGAGTGTCAAGAAGTTTTTGACAAGATCAAAGAAAATCTTTCAAATCCCCCAGTTTTGGTCCCGCCGGAGCCAGAGAGACCTCTGTTCTTGTATCTGACAGTCTTGGAAAATTCTTTCGGTTGCGTCCTCGGGCAATATGACATAACCGGAAAGAAGGAGTAGGCGATCTATTACTTGAGCAAGAAATTCACCAACTACGAGGCCAAATACACTTTGCTGGAAAGAACGTGTTGTGCTTTGACATGGGTTGCTAAAAAATTGAGACATTATCTCAAGGCTCACACTACATACCTCATAAGCATGTTGGATCCTTTGAAGTACATATTTCAGAAGCCAATGCCTACAGGAAGACTGGCCAAGTGGCAAATCTTGCTTACCGAATTTGACATAGTCTATGTCACCCGTACGGCGATAAAATCCCAGGCGTTAGCAGATCATCTAGCCGAAAACCCGGTTGATGAGGAATTCCAACCGTTGAGTATTTATTTTCCGGATGAAGAAATAAACACCGTAGAAGTAGTCTTGGAAAACGCTCATGTTTGGAAGATGTTCTTTGATGGGGCCGTAAACGCCAAAGGTGTAGGAATCGGGGCAATCTTGATCTCACCCTCTGGTCAGCACTATCCTGCTACAGCTAGACTGTGCTTCTTTCGCACTAACAATACAGCTGAATATGAAGCCTGCATCATGGGCATGCATATGGCGATCGATCAGGACGTTGAAGATTTACTGATTATGGGGGATTCTGACCTGATTATCCGGCAAGCCCAAGGTGAATGGGAAACTCAGGATGTCAAGCTTATTCCTTACCGACAGCACGTGGAGGACCTTGGCAAGTGTTTCAAGTCAATAGAGTTCAGGTATATCCCGCGGTGTCACAATGAACTAGCAGATGCACTTGCTACCTTAGCTTCAATGTTACCCTACCCAGTCAACGCCCACGTCGATCCCTTGGAAATCCAAATCAGGGAAAGACACGGTTACTGTAACGTAATCGAGGCAGGATCATGTACACAGCCATGGTACCATGATATCAAGAGGTTCTTGAAGACACAAGAATACCCCGAACATGCTACTGGAGATCAAAAGAGAACCATTAGGCGGCATGCAGGTGGTTTCTTTTTGAGCGGCGAATTATTGTATAAAAGGACCCCGGACCTCAATCTGTTAAGATGTGTTGACGCCGAGAAGGCGGGAAGGATCATGCATGAAGTACATGCAGGAGTGTGCGGGACCCACATGAACGGGTATGTTTTGGCAAAGAAAATCCTTCGAGCAGGTTATTACTGGATGACCATGGAAAGGGACTGTTTTAGCTTCGTTTGAAAGTGTCATCAGTGTCAGATACACGGTGATTTGATTCATGCGCCTCCCACAGAACTCCATCCCATGTCTGCACCTTGGCCATTTGTTGCTTGGGGAATGGACGTCATTGGTCCTATCGAGCCGAAGGCCTCAGATGGACACAGATTCATATTAGTTGCTATCGACTACTTCACGAAATGGGTAGAAGCTATCACTCTCAAGTCGGTCACTAAGAAGGCTGTGGTGGATTTTGTACATTCAAATCTTATTTGTTGTTTCGGTATTCCTGTAACTATCATCACAGATAACGCGGCGAACCTAAATAGTCACTTGATGGGGGATGTATGCGAACAGTTCAAAATAACGCATGGGAACTCCACTCCTTATCGGCCCAAGGCCAATGGCGTTGTTGAAGCAGCAAACAAGAACATCAAGAAGATTTTGAGGAAGACGATCCAGAGTTCCCGACAATGGCATGAACAGTTACCCTTTGCATTGTTGGGATATCGCACTACAGTACGCACATCAGTAGGGGCAAACCCTTATTTGTTGGTTTATGGGACCGAGGCTGTGATACCAGCAGAGGTAGAAATTCCTTCGCTCCGAACCATCGTCGAAGCAGAAATTGAAGATAGTGAGTGAGTTAAGACTCGATTGGAAAGGTTGACTCTGATTGACGAGAAAAGAATGGCTGCGGTTTGTCACGGGCAGTTGTACCAACAAAGAATGGCTCGTGCTTACAACAAGAAAGTCCGACCCAGGAATTTTGAAGTGGGCCAACTGGTACTGAGGCGCATTCTGCCACATCACCAGGAAGCGAAAGGAAAATTTGCTCCTAATTGGAAAGGCCCGTACATCATCAGGAAGATATTGCCGAGAGGAGCATTGTATCTGGGTGACATTGAAGGAAATGATCCTGAAACAGCAGTAAATGCGGATGCAGTCAAAAGGTACTATGTCTGAGTTTTACTTCAGTGGTCCTGACACATTTGAGATGATGAAGGTTTTATCCCCACTACCCCAAACACTATCAACTCTCTCTACAAGCCCTTTGAGCCGGTTACATTTATTTGGCTACCAGTTTTTTTAAAAAAAAAATCAAAAAAAAAACAAACAAACAAACATTGATTGAGCCTGAACTACGTCTGACTTGATTCCGAAAGGATACGTAGGCAGCGTCTCTCTGGGGTTCCATCACACAAAAAATAAAATCCAATTTACCCTGAAATTGAAACCGGGGCACACCAAATGGCTTAGAAGTAGTAGTTTCATCTACCATTCTTTTACCAAGCACAAGTCCTTCGGATCAATCGCTAAAGGCAGGGGAAGCTGAGAGACATCATGATTGAAGGCCGGCACATTCAAATTGAGAGAAATAAAATGAGAGAGTCTAATCGGTGAAAACCTTTGGGAACCGTAAGGCGACGGGAGCAGAGAAATCGAAAATGAGAGAGCTTGTTTAGTAAAAACTCGCAAAGAGTGCTATCAAGCGACAACAAGAAGATAAATGAGAGAGGTCGACTAGCGAAAACCCGCAAAGGGCGTTGTCGGCCGAAAAGATGATTCCACCTCAGGAAGTCTTGGCAAAGTTCCACCGGTTTGGAAACATAGATCCGTTTTGGTTCATGAAGGAAATGCAAGTTCGTTGAAGGTCAGGCGTCCAGTCCAAAAAGCATGTCATGTCAATTTAAAGTCAGCATGTTTTCCTCAGATAAGTCTTTCTCGTCCCGAAAGGGACACTTCTCTTTTAAATTTGTTTTCTCCGTTCTTTGTTTACTTTTTCTTTGAATCCCTTTCATTTTTAACCCCAAGTTCCAGATATACTGGAAAGAATAGGTGGCATGACCGGTTTCACGGAGCTCCATTTCGTAAGAAGTAAATACCCCGCTTCAGTGGTACGTTTGTCTAATCCCGATTGATCATGATGTTGGCTGCATTCGAAGTAAAGCCACACACACCCACACACACAAAAAAAAAACAAATCCCCACAGGGTCTCCCTTTGTACAATTCCCCACAA